>NC_056743.1:37002909-37063231 GCF_019279795.1 Protopterus annectens
GACTTCTGTCTGTCCGTCCCACACAGTCTCTGGTGGATATGGAGGTGTACACCTGCTCAGCAGCAGCTTGTGTATTGTAAGTGATGGTCATGATCAGGTGATGGCCTCTGCACCTATTGCAGTCCTTCTCTAGCTGATTGCATGTGGAACAGCTGTGATGATGTTCACATAGCCATTCGCATGAAAAACACAGTATAATATCTAGGAACATCATGTTGGTGTTTGCCCATGACAGTCACTGTGAGTGGTTTCTGGATATGGTGTTTGGTAAATGGCATCACAGATGATATCTGGATGTTCCTCAAACAACATACACAGTGGGAAATAGCCTAAAGACAGGAGGGTGATGTGCCAGACATGACTATAGCATGTAAGTGTAGCTATGCTTCATTGAGACTACTGCCTGTTTAACAAGTTGTGTGTGGTAATGGCTATTCTGCATGTTTTAAAACTGACAAGACAGTGCTCTGTTTGTGAGGGACTCCCATCTGTAGGGCCATCTGTGGACTGGTCAGTGTGTGGAACCATTTGTTTCCTGTGTTACTCACTGAACACACATCTGTGAACAGCAGGAGCATAGTGTGAGAATTGCAGCCAGTACATGGTGATAGTGATGAGTCACTGCCATCGCATCCCTGACTGGACATATGTCACATGAAACAGTGGTATGACAGACACTGTCTGGGGTTCTCAGTGATATGCCAATAATGGGCCACTGTTCATAGCTGCAGTCACAAGTCTTCTACACTTTGTACAGATGTCATGCAGTATATATGCATGTGTTGTTCTCCCTCTGCAAATGTATACCATCTGTTGTGTTGGGTTGATGGTCATATCTGTGCATGCTGTTGTAAGTAATCCTGAATGCTGTTGACTGTTACTAAGCCATATCTGTGTTTAAACTGCAACACCATAGGCTGTATGGGTTTGGAGGTCCTGGCAGAACCTCCTGTCCCACTTCAGCTGGCCATGGCACCCTGCATCAGCACATCTGGTGCCCAGCCTTGGACCTCCACCTCTGTTGGCTCTGCTCCACCTTCTGGTGGTACCACCATTGAGGATGGGGCTTGTCCCCCCTGGGAGCAGGTCCAGACAGGAACATGTCCACTGTCGTACAGTCCCAGACATGCTGCGTAGGGGGCTCAATAAGGGGTTTTGAGGCCTGATATGCCAGCTCAAGGGCAGAGTGTCACATTTACATTGTGAGGCTGCCCCTCCTAGACAGCCCCCAGGAATGCCACCTTTACAGCTGTTTTGGTGCAGTGGTGGCTGCCTATGGCTGGGGACTTCCGTCCCACTGTTTCCATCTGAGGGCTCATGGGCTTGTGAATGCTGAACACCCCTCCCCGTCCAAGGTGTATCCCCCACATGTGTCATATACCGCCCCTGTATGCTGTCTTATCTGTCATCCTACCCTACCTATCCTCCACGAGCATACCTACTCTCCTTCCCCCACATCCCACTCTCACCCTACGGAAACAAAAGGCCAATCATTTCCTAGAACATTTGCCCCATACATAGCTGTCCATTTCACACATATGTCCACTGGACACATGTAACCCTTTTAATATGCATCACAACATACTCCAGTTGTCCTCACCCCTGTCTCTCAGGCGCACGATCCTAGTATGCACATGACTCCTAAATGTTCCTGGTACACGTGATGCGGATGACCCCATTGTACACACAACACTACTGGTCCCTCTATGGTTACCCCATTTACCTTTATCATGAGGATGATGTTGCACACAGCACCTTGCAAGAGTACTGTTCTCACATAATGATTGGACAGGAACTGTGTTAATGTAAATAACATGCACAGAGTGATGCATATGGCCAATGTACACATGTTTGCATGTATGACTGACACATGTCTGTCTGAGGGAGTCTTGATATTATATAGGACAACACCAGTACATTATACAGGCGTTGCTGGTGTTTCCCTTTTCATTCCTTTGTAATGCTTTGTTGTCACATGGGATGTTCCTGATATATCTATATATATGTATGTATCTATATGCTGGATATAAACACTCACACATACATCTACATGATGGAATACATTTCCTATACTGTTGAATGACTGCGCTGGATGATATGTTTGTGATAAGGTCTGAGGTCTGTATATCTGCCATGGCTTAGTGGTAAATCACAATAGCAGTGTGTGCAGGGTCCTGGTTTCGAGCCTTGCAGAGGCCGTTTATTTTGTTGCTGGGCAGAACAAGGCCATTGGATACAGTGTGATTAAGGCACATTAAAGCAGTTGTGAGCGGGTGTGCGTGGGTTTGCTCAGTGCTAAGCAATGCTAACCTCTGGTTATAGTTTCTTTCACTCAGTTAGCCTCTACATTGCTTTACCAGTGTAATACTCGCATACTGGTGGCCAAATAGGCATACACCCGCTTGCTCCTGCACTTGCAAATGCACTGCATTTGGCGTTTGCATCTGACACTCATGCCCCTGTGTGGGAGTGAGGACTACGTTATTATCTTGTGATGCCTAGTACATCGGATTACATGCCTACAGTATCGGGAATGGCTGCCCATTAGGAGACACCATGCCATTCAGCTGTACGGAATCTGCGGCCTGTCCAGAGTTTGATTCATATTATTGGTGTGTTCCTCTTATAATCTACACCCGTGTGTCTAATACATGGGAACTGACACTCTTCAATACAAACAAGTAATTGGGTTTTGGAACTCACATCCTTCAGCCGAGTCATGCTAACAATCTATCATCTTTCTAAGGTTGTCAGTGGAATATGTGCTTTCTCTCCCTATCAGACCACTCATACGATTGGGGAAAAATACAAACTGAATCAGGGACACAGCATAACAACATCAGGGACACATTTAAATTATTGGTGCTATTAACCTGAAACATTGACAGGCTCAGAGCATATGAATTCATACACATTTCTTTGAGGTAAATGATGTTTATAACTCTTAATTGTTGTCGTTATTCATTACGTGTAATTCACCACCTTTCCTCCAAATGTCACTAGTTTTAGGAGGGATTAAGTGGGTCAGAGTTAGAAACTGAGTCAAAATCAGGGATGTCCCTGGAAATCGGGGACAGTTCAGAGGTATGGTCTCTATTTGTTCCTCCAATGGTTTATGTCCTGTCCAGTGGATGTGCTCTTAGGGGTTGAGAGGTATGGGCATCAGCTATGCCCATTTAGGAATATTACTTACATCCCCAGGGCAGTCCTAATATGACTACGCCAGCCAACACCTGCTTGCCTAGGCCCATAATTGCATACCCATAGTTCCCCCACCTGCTACTCCTCTACAGCACTCATCCTTACTGTGGGTGCAGGTGGGGTATAAACACACCACTATACACTGCCCACTCTCCGCATGCCGGGACACATGTCATACGTTATGTCGACCCATGGGTTATCAGGCTTGCACAACCTACTGGTCCATGTACATCTACAGCCTGGTTTGATAAGTCATTACCAGGACTGCCTCCAATCATTAATTTTTGGTGTCCCACAAGGGACATTGAAGTCTATGTTTCAAGATTAGACCTGGCAGGTCTCTCCCACTGGTAGTATCCTGCCGGTGGTCTGGGAAGCAGTGGTGTGTTTACCTTTATTGTGTGTCTGTATGTCTCACCGGCCTAGCTGGGGAGTGGGGTGGTTGATGCTACGTGTTACACGTTTGTTTATTGGACTCCTCACTCCCCATATGCATGGCCTGTGAACATATGTAATTTGTAACTGCTGTATCATATCCTAGCTATATACATGTGTATATTTACAGTCACATATATATATATATATATTTACATTACTATATACAGATATATCTGTATTTGTATACATACATGTATATTTATATTTTATATACATACATATATATATATATATATATATATATATATATATATATATATATCTCACAACATATGGGTCTATGGGTGTCTGCATATGTATATATTTATATGTGGGTATGTATCTGTATTCTGTCTCTGTATGTATACATTTGTACTACGGAGAGGGAGAGGCTTATCTCTATGTCGCTATGGGTAGATATACACACATACCTCTACATATAGGTTCATAGGTTACTACTAAGCTAACTGCCCTTGCGAGCCATTGTAAGTCTAGCCAGTTATCCCTTGTGAGACTCAAACCCTGCACCTTGTGTTTGTAAGGCAAACGCCTTAACCATTAGGCCACCCTCCCAACTACATCTGGTTATTCTGTTCCTTGCCATATAGATTACACTTTGCTGCAGTGGGACTCGTAGTGGGTGTGGCTGCTCATTGGGTGATGCCTCTGCCCAACGAACATATTCGCTTACATCCCTAGGGCTGTCCATATAGGCACACATCAGCCAACACCTGCACACCTAGACCCATAAGTAGCTACCCATAGTTCCCCCACTTACACCTCCTCAACAGCACCCATCCTTACTCTGGGTCTTGATCTGTTCTGGACACACCACTACACGCTGCCCACTCTCCACTTCATGGGACCCATTTCATACAATTGTCTCGGCCCATGGGTCATCAGGGTTTCCTACCCTTATATTCCGAGTATGTATACACTCCAGCCAGAATGGTCGGTCTATCACCTTCTTTTGGTCTTGGCAATTTTTGGGGTGTCTCGCAAGGGACGCTCCAGTCTGTGTTCCAAGATTAGAATTCACGTGTGCACTGTGTACCCCCCCTCCGGTTGTATCCTGCCTGTGGTCTGGGGAGCAGTGGACTGTCTGTACAATTTCAATGTTGTGTGCAGCTGACAGTTACATTTTATGCACTCTGTCTAGGGTACTTCCACCTGTGTACTGTGTGTGTGTATGTATGGGCCCACGTTCATGGCATGTCCATCTTTCAGATGGTGACAGATATTGACATCTGGACAGTGAGTATGAACGACTGCTGACATGGGTATTGCTGTGAAGCATTGTGGTTGGCACTACAGCTGTCGGAACATGGCCTTATTCACAGTACTGCCCAAAGGTCACCAAGACACAACCCTCCATGCCTACATGCTGACCACTTCCTGGCAATATTGAACACACAACAACCTAACACATAGACCCCTGCTTGTTGTTCACATTCAACAATCAATCCTGTAAATTGGGCCAGCTCAGGTAATCTGTGCTCCACTGTTATTAAACCCACATGTACATGTTACTGCATTTCTACATAGGATTGTGGGGGGGCACACCTGACGACTTTAAACATTTGCTATGACTGTACTGGTATTTCAGGTACTCTGTTGGCTTCCATTTCATTTTGTATTCTGATCTATCATGCAGACTAGAGGCATATCAGTAGAGTACAGATCTTAGGTTTTATTTATCTACATTTCAGTTTCAGACTTCTTACCCTTCAGAACTAACATACAACTGCCAGACCTGTTGTAGTCTGTCTGTGTAAGTCTGGAGGGGGGCTGTTCACCATTACCATCAATTGGAGGCTTTAGCACAGCCTTTCTTTATGGTCATCTATGCCTGTCCTGCTGGCTGAGGCTGGTGTTGGATATGTGAGCCTCACTGACATGCATGTGTGTGTCCTGTGGACACACATTTGGGTCACACACATGTACTGCACTGGGATTTTTCACCTTGTCTACTACTGCCTACTTTGTTGACACCAGTATTTATGGATTTCATGCTCCCCATATAGGTGTCCATTATATGGTGCCATCCCATTCAGCCACCCGATTCCCTTGCACGCTCACATCTATACCATAGATAGAACTAGCAAAAGATACTACTCCATTCAGCAATTGATAGGAAGAGTGACTTACCTTGTGGCTGTGCCAGCATTGAGGACAGTGCTGGAGGGCTGACTATGTCGGATCCACATAGTACACTCCCTATACATGGTAAAGCACAGGCAGTGTCATGTTTGGTCCATCTGTGCCCGTGATGGGTTGGCAATGGTGGGGGGGGCTGTGTGGCCTTGCCCTGTGCTGTTCCTCCTGCAGCTGTTTCCACAGGATCATATTGTGTAGCATGGCACATACAATGAACATTTGTGTACATGTAGCTGGAGAGTACTGCAAGGCTCCACCGGATATGTCCAGGCAGCAGAACTGTGACTTGAGCATCCCAAACACCTCCTCTATAATGATTCTGGTTTGTACGTGTGCCTCATTTATGAGTGCTTGTTCGGGTGTGTGTGCATTTCTGATGGGTTTCATCAGCCATACCACCAGTGCATAACCAGCATCCCCCACTAGGTGGCCATATGGGATGTCCCCACTGGCAAATGTCTGGTACAGCTGTGTCATATGCCAGATGTGGGAGTCGTGATAGCTTTCAGGGCTGCCAGCACACACAATCAAGATAATGCCCTGGGCATCGCACATTACCTGGCGGTTGAGGGAGGGGAAGCCCTTGCGGTTTATGTAGACCCTACTCCGCTCGCCGGGTGGTGCTTTGATGTGTATGTGCATGCAGTCTATAGCACCAGCTACCTCAGGGTATTTTGCTATTTGGTGGAAGAGACATATGGTACAGGATATGTACAAGGGTAGTGTGACAGCAGTGAGATCTGCAGTGGGAGTGACAGATGCGTTTAAGGTGGAGGTGGGATTACATCAAGGATCAGCTCTGTGCCCTTTCTTATTTGCACTGGTGATGGACAGGTTGACAGACGAGATCAGACAGGAGTCCCCGTGGACTATGATCTTTGCAGATGACATTGTCATATGTAGTGAGAGTAGGGAACAGGTTGAGGAGACACTGGAGAGATGGAGATATGCTCTAGAGAGGAGAGGAATGAAAGTCAGCAGGATTAAGACAGAATATATTGTGTGAATGAAAGGGAGGATAGGGGAATGGTGAGGATGCAGGGAGTAGAGTTGGCGAAGGTGGATGAGTTTAAATACTTGGGATCAACAACTCAGAGTAATGGTAAGTGTGGAAGAGAGGTGAAGAAGAGAGTACAGGCAGGATGGAGTGTCAGAAGTGATTTGTGACAGACAAGTACCAGTAAGAGTGAAAGGGAAGGTCTACAAAAGGGTAGTGAGACCAGCTATGTTATATGGGTTGGAGACAGTGGCATTGACAAAAAGGCAGGAGTCAGAGCTGGATGTGGCAGAGTTAAAGATGTTAAGATTTGCACTGGGTGTGACGAGGGTAGACAGGATTAGGAATAAGTATATTAGAGGGTCAGCCCAAGTTGGATGGTTTGGAGACAAAGCAAGAGAGGTGAGATTGCATTGGTTTGGACATGTACTGAGGAGGGATGCTGGGTATATTGGGAAAAGGATGCTAAGGATGGAGCTGCCAGGTAAGAGGAAAAGAGGAAGGCCTAAGATAAGGTTTATGGATGTGGTTAGAGAGGACATGCAGGTGGATGGTGTGACAGAGCAAGATGCAGAGGACAGGAAGAAATGGAAACAGGTTATCCACTGTGGTGACCCCTAACCGGGAAAAGCCGAAAGAAGAAGAAGAAGAGGTGGAAGAGACACATATTGCTGGCAATGCCTCACGGGTGTTGAAGAAATATATGTGCTCACCAGCATGTGCTGACATGGCATCCAGGAACTGGTGGAGTACCCCGGATGCTGATGCGTGTGAGATCCCCATGATATCCCCAGTTGGCCTTTGGAAGGTACATGTGGCTAGTATTCTTAAGCCTACCCATACCTTGGTATCCACTGGGATGGATTCCCCTCTATTGGTTCCGTGTGTGAGGCGTGGCTGGCACAGCTCAATAATTTGCTGTAGAATGTCCCTGTCCACCCTATAGTGCTCCACTATCTCCAGCTCATGTATCCCCTGGTAGGTTACCCTGGGTCTGTACACTCTTCTCCTTCTCCTCACTGTGGGTTGGTCATCAGCATTCACATCCCCACCACCCTCAGCCTCTTCCACATATTGATGTATGAGAACGACAGCAGCCCCTACCATTTTGTTAGTTTTGTCAGGTAAAATTTCCCCATCTGTGTGCACTGGTGGTGTAGAGTTTGTAGGAAAAACCAGAGTGAAAGGTGTTTGCATAGTTTATAGTAGTGTGGTGGGCTGGGCTGCTGCCTGTGTAATTGCCTGATTCTGGTACAGTTCACCTGCCAGTTATGCTAGTTCTCCTTGATTGTCTTTCTACTGCTGTTTTCCCTTCCCACTGTCTTCCTGTTTAAGCCCCGAGATGCACCGTGCATACCCAGTGCTCAGATGTGAACAGAGCTGCTATTTCCTGTTTTTTTTTTTTTAAACCCAGTGCGTGGTAGGCACACCCATTTAGGCAATGTAAACACTGCTAGGTAGTCTAAGACACACACCCTTCCTTAGCTGTGCTTAGCTAAGGGCAAACATGGGCCACAGAGCTCCAATAAGCTTACAGCATGCATGACACTCCACCTTATGAGTTCATTTACCTCTTATACTTATACCATGGTGTTGCTGCAATTACACGGTTGGGTGCAAGCTAACACTGAGAGGAATTCTGTGATTCAGTATCAATCCCCTCATTTGCATAAAACAGAATGCTAATTCCTAGTTACCACACTCACACTGAGCCTTCCACCTTAGCAACCACTATTCCCTGGTATTGTTGTCTTAAGCATGCCATTGACTATCATGGCAAAATGCTGATTTGGGTTTAAAACCTTATTTCCAACTTTTTTCTTATTTTTAGGCTGATCCTGTTTGCACACCTCTGCCCTAAGCTTAAACAGCCAAAATCTGCTAGAAAAAATAAAAGTTATTTTTTATAATTTTGCAACTATTTCCCATGCCAATGGCCATATATTTGGCCATTGGCATGCCTACCTCATTGAATACATGCTTTCTTTGGAGCTGTCATGCCTCCGTTTTGTAATTTGCAGAAATGTATTTGGTTAGTAACTGAATACATTTCTGCATGTTACACTATTCCTGCACAGATGCCTGCCTGCTTTCTGGATCACTAATTCACCTCATTTGCATGGTTTTCACCAGCAAATGGGGTAATTAGCATATAGCAGTGGTGTCCATGCAGGAATAGTGTAGGAGCACTCATGCATATCCCGAGAACTCATTTCTGGATCACTCATCGGCCATATTGCCTGCAGCAGCTCTTGCACTATTTCTGCACTCTGTGCAGAGCTTGCTGAATCCTGGGGATAGTCTTAATAGACGTGTCCCTAAATTTCAAGTAGTGTATGTCACCCAGTTTAATATAAGGGCATTGTGCACAACTACCACATTTTTGTGTGCCCCTCATACTAGCATTGTTAAACCTGGGTGTGTTGTTTTCCAAAACATTTTTAATGTTGCGGCCCCTTTTGTATATAAACTTGAATGGTTTATCAAAGATGTACTGCAAATCTGATATACTAGCGAATCTACCTCATTCTTCTTCAATAAAATTCCTGACAATTCCTGACTCGCCATCATAAGTGATGATCAAAGCACTACTGTAAACATTGTCTTCTGTGCTTGTAATGGTCTTGGTGTTTCTAAAACTTCCTCCAGCACAACCAAAAATAGGGGCAAACCTTGTTTTTCTTGCTTCAAACACCTCACTATATATTTCTGTCACCAATTTTTCCAGGTAACCCCTAGCTTTAAACATATCACCCATTAAAAAAAAACTTGAAAGCTGCTACAACAAAATTGCCAAGTTTGCTACTAATTCAACCTCCTTTGTCTATTGCTGTAAAGCTCTGCATACCCTTAGGTGGCTGAAGCTCCTCCTCCTCCTCCACCTCACTACATTCAACGTATAACAACGCATGCAATTATACACAAATCATTAGCTTGCCCAGCTCTTACCCCTTTAATCAACATATATTTCCTCTAAAGGAACTCTCAGATCAGAAGACAAATAATTTCTCACCATAAATAAACCAAATAAACCCCCCAGACAAAGCCTATATGCATACTCAGCAGCAAAAAGGACCTCCCTACCTCTAACCACCAGAACTATTTCTAATCTGCCCACATTTAAACATTCCCTAAAAGAATACTTTACAACAACTTGGATCTTCTCCTGTGTCAGTCCTGGCTGAACGTACTATATTTCACTCGCTCACCTTCAACCTGAACATCTCTTTTAAATATCTTATTAGAATTCTCAGGTCTCGTTTATCATACACTAATCTATGTAACAAATAATATAACTGGCTTTCCTCTTCTTTTCTCCAACTCATGTTATTGTTCTTTTGTTATACTCTACTATGAAATATGTTTTACATTTTTTTCATTAAAACATTTTTCACTCCTATGTTTTTAGTGTTACGTGATACGTTGTGATTTAAAATATCAGTAATTGATTTTTGATAGATTGCAATTGTGGAGCTTTTATCCGTGGACCTCCACTGAAAATGGGCACTGTTTGGCTCAGTCAGAATTTCCCAGTAAACAAATCCCAAATCAATAAAATTAATAAACTAGAAAATGGAAATCAAAGTCTAAACCAACTGTATTTGAAGTATTGACTGTTGGAACACAGACAAAAGAACTGGAGGTAGGATTTTTAGAAAAGGGAAGGAGTAAATTAGATAGAAATAAATTGAAATTGTGGAAACAATAACAGGCCGAATAAAGTTATGGAGGAGAAATGAGGTTTGAGGGAAGGCAGGGACTGAGCAATTTATGTAATGCTGGACTGATGATAGTTATACCTCCAGTACAGCTCTTTTGAGTGTGTAGTGTTAACTCCCAGTGGGTGTGGCTTGATAATATTCATATCTCTGGAAACATAAGTGTTACTAGAAAACTGTAAATGTCAAACTGTTCGGGATAAATTAATCAGTTTGATGCTTTAAACTGGATTTTATAAGCCAAAATAAAGTCAAGAGGATTCAATAAAGCCTACACAGTCCATTTCCATTGTGTGTGCATCACAGTGAGATGCGAACACGAACACGGACAGTTTTGTATTCAGTAAGAGGCTCTACATGATGTTGAGCACCATGCAAACAAGGTAAACATTGTGGCATGCTAATTACGATATAAGCAGTTGAACTACATGCTAATCAACCAATCCAACATGGTGGTGCTATTCAACAAGCTATAAAGCAACTGTGTAGACGCCGTGGTGGCTTTCCCTGTGAATTCTTAAAACTACTGGAATACAGCCACGGAAAGGAATCTACACAGAAAGAACAGTAATAATTGGACACCCTTTGCTAAAGGCCTTATTAGTAGCTGATATTAGTGTTTGGTGGTGGTGATTACTACCTTCTAGCCTGGACAGAAGGGGCACAGCTGGAGAAGCTGTGCCAGCCTTTCCCAGGAGTATCTGTGTGTTTGTATATAACTCATATCCCAAAGTGTGTGTGTGTGTGTGTGTGTGTGTGTGTGTGTGTGTGTGTGTGTGTGTGTGTGTGTGTGTGTGTGTCTGTCAGCTACTTGGGCAGGGACATGAAGCACTGGTTGGACAGAGAGGCTGCTGGAGGTTTTGGCATGACCACTATGCTGAGATCTGGACCCTATAGCTGTGCCAGTGGGGTTACTGGGGATCTGGAGAGAAAGGGAGAAACCAGCCCCAGACTGTGATCTCTGTGCTGTTAAGGGAAATTGTACTTTACTGTGTGTGTATTTGTTATCCTCCCCTATGTGGACACCCCTCACTGGTGTTAGTGGTGAGGATTGAGGCTCCTTGATTGCTGGGCCAGTGCACGGGTGTCATACTGGGCCCTCCTTGTTTGTCGATGTACCAAACTACCAACATGTTGTCCATTTGAATTGCACTCGTCTCCAAAGTGAGAACATCTTGAAAGGCCTGTAATGCTAAAAGCACTGCTCTCATCTCCAGGAGATCAATATACACATTGGCCTCTTTGGGGGACTATTTTCCCCAGAAAATGCCCCCCCTCCCCAGTGCAAATGGAAGGCGTCTGTGGTCACTATGGCCTTCAACTGAGGGGGGAATGAATGGATGTCTTTGTAGAACCTCATTTGACTGAATCCACCACCTGACATCTCTCTTACATATCTGACTGATTTGTATCAGAGATGACATGCATTAGTAAAGTACCGACTATTGTGTTGCTAGCAACTACTGTAGAGTCCTTATGTAAAATCTGGCTAAAGATACTAGTGTTACTGCTGCTTACATAGACCTAGACCTTGAAGGACCAAGCCGGCTGAAGTCTTGGGACTGCAGATAACCTTCCTGACCTGTGATATTATAGTCTGAATCCTTGAGGGAGGCAGAGACGCTATCATTGAGTTTGTATTGAACAGTGTTCCTATGAATTCCAAATTCTGAGTTGGCTCTAGTTGAGACTTGTAGTTTATGGTTATCCACAAATGAAAACAAGTCTGGAGAACCTGATCTCTTGCCCTTATTAACTGATGCCTGGTCAGGGTGGTAATGAGTCAGTCATCTAGATAGGGAAACACCCATAATTCTAGCAGTCTCAAGTGTGCTGCTACTACTGCCATACATTTGGTGAACACCCTGGGGGTTGTGGTGAGCCAAAGGGCAGAGCTCTGAATTGGTAATGACTGACTCCCAGTCGGAAGCCAAAGTACTTTCTGGATAATCTGTTCATCTTTTTGGGATACTGACTCCTAGCCGGAAGCATAAGTACTTTCTGGAACATCTGTTCATCTTTTTGGGATAGTACGCATCCTGAAAGTCTATCTAGTACATCCAGTCATCTTTGCCTAGTAAAGGGAGAATGGACTGAACCATGACTATATAAAACCTGGTACATTGAACTGACCTGTTTAATTTGATGAGATGCAAAATTGCTCTCCAGTCCCCTGTTTTCTTTGGCACTAAAAAGAATCTTGAGTAAGTTTCAGATTCTGTCTGGTCTGATGGGTCCTCTTGGATGACTTTTTTTTTTTAACAACTTCTGCATTTGCATTGCTGCTTCTTTCCTCTGACTGGGTGGAATGTTGGGAATTTTTCTTAAGAGTTGGGGTGGAAGGGAAAACGGTATTATATAACCTCTGGAAATAATCCTCTGCACTCAAGTATCTGTCATTATTTCTAGCCAGGCTCTCTGATGCAGGGATAGTTGACCCCCGACTGCCTCCAGAGTAGGGCAATCAGGCTTCCTTTCATGAATGCTGAAAGGGTTTGTCAAAGATGTTATGTTTGGAGTCCTGGTTTTGCTGGCCATCATTGCCCCAGCAGCAGCATCTACCATTAGAGTTCCCTCCTCAACCCTTGGGGGAACTTCTTCCACATGCATCCTGTTAAGGTCCCTGGGATTTCTTGAACCACATCTTTCGACTACCTTGTTGATTGCTAGAAAAGGATCTTTGAGGGATTGAAAAACATACACCCACTGCAGTTAGGGTATTTCCATCCTTCTCACAACTGGATAATGTGTATTTCCCTTTGAGGCCAAACAAAGACATGCAGTCAAAAGGAGAACTGATGAACAAAAACTTGAAGGGCTCCGCAATATCACATAAGCTCATCCAGGCATGCCTCCTAATAGAAATGCCTGAACCCACTGCCCTTGAGGTCCCTTTAGCTATGTGCAAAATGAGCCTCATGGAAGTATATTGCAGGGTAGCCAACTGAGAAGTCATGGAAGATTGTACTTCTTTAGAAATGAGATAGTATTTGAGAGTTCTTTAATCAAATACCTCTGCAATCTGGTGAAATGTGCCAAATAATTCAGTGACCTTAAGATCAAGGACGCTGAAGCACAGACATGCTTCCCAAACTTGTCCATAACCTGAGAGACTCTGTTGGATGGATGAAGAATCGTACTCTCCTCGACAAGTTTCTCTTTAGTGGTCACTGCCACAACCATTGCATCAATGGGTGGCCATTTTCCACAAAACTGTTTATCAACAGATGGTGCCATAATTTTGTCTGGTCTTGAAGGTATAGGTTCAATAGTATCGGACTCGTTCCACATCCACAGAGAGATCACCTGAATGAGCTTGTTGGTGGGCAGAGTTACCCAGGAAGTAGATAGGCAAGTACTGAAAGCGTCCAGGAATACAGACTCATTGGATGAAGGGTTGCTGGGTGCCTAGCCACCTCCCTGCTTAAGAATTTCAAAGATGTCTCCAAATGAGACATCTTCAGGAGGTGACCATGGGGACCCTTCACCATTATCAAAGTCTGTATCTTCTGTGATAGACTTCTCTGGGGAGTCCAAGTGCTTCCTCTTACACATTATCTTCTTAGGGACCTCCTCAGTGGGACTTTCTGGGAAGGTATCAGAAGAAGTCATGATACCCTGTTGGGAAACCTGCGTTTTTTGTACTGTCTGTCCCTGTCGAAAAGTGCAATGAGAATTTGAGTGCAGAGACATCAGAGTTGTAGAATGCATATTCAAGGAGGTAGAAGCCATCTGTGTTGCTGAGGCAGATGGTGCTCTCTCCATGGCCTCAAAGGCAGACTGCCCCAGAGAGGGAGAAGACCTCAGATACAAAAAGGTAAGGTTTTGGACCACTGTAACTCCCTGCCCCAAAGGCAGTCCCCCCGAAGTAGATGTCAGAGCCAAGCTAACCCATGCCAAGGCTCCGAGGTGTATAGATGGCTCTGACAACTTTGGAGTCGACTCCAACATCTCTCATCCAAAAGGGAATCTTCAACTCTGAGAGCTCTTTGCATCTGACTGAACTGAAGTGCTCAGAGCAAACTCCGTATCTGAAGATAACCCTGTCCTCGGATATGACTCAGATGGACCCAGATGGCTCATGTGCAAGGACTCTGAAACAGTAATAGAAGTCAGAGATGGAACTGGTAAAAGATGTGTGGAAGAAAAGTGGATCTCCTGATCCGAAGGGGTAGGAGCCAGTAAGGCACCACCTCACTCTGTGCTGACAGAATCTTTCTCACCATTCTTTTCACATCTTCTTCTGTTAGACTCCTGGAAGAGCAAGTGGAAATTAGAGATGGGGACCTGGTCTCTCCAGAAGGATAGGGGGACCCTGGAGAATATCTGGTCCTTGGCAGGCAACTAATGCTGGGAGAAGTGGTCAGCTCCAGTAACTTTTTCATTGGATCTGAAGAAGTCAGATCCAACAATCTTTTTCTGCTTAGGATCCAATGTTGAGGTCAGATCTGATCATTTTATTTTTTTCTTATTAGGATCCAATGACGAGGTCAGGTCTGAGGTCTCTTTTTTGAATGGTCTGAGGTGATGGAGTAAGAAGCAGATGGATCCAGAGAAGTAGAATTTGAGTCTTTAGGTGACTTAGCTTCAGATAAAGCTTCTATGAATGCAAAATAAAGCAAACCCTTTAGTATTAATTTATTGTTTCTTTCAACAAGTGCCCTGGGCTTAAACCCATGACAGATCACCCAGTCTTCCTGTTAATTAAGAGGACCAAGGCAATATATATATACATAAAGTGTGGGCATCAGATACAGGAATTTTCTGCCCATACTTGAGACATTTTTTGAAACTAGCTGGGCCTTTCTCTGCCATAGTTAGAAGAGGCAAAAGGCAGTGCATGCACTATCAAACATAAACAGAACAGTACTTAGAGACTAAACTTTTTAAGAGGAAGGAAACAGAGGAAAAAAGAATTACCAACTACGGTATTAAAGAATCTACGCTCAGTGTAGCAGCAAGGAGAAAGGAATACTAGCAACAGTATTCAAAGTACAAAATTTACAGAATTAAGGAAAATATTAAGTAGCGATAATATTTAGAAAGACAAAAAAAGGTAAGGAATAAAAAAGACCTGAGAAAAATAAGGTTTTAACTTAAAAGAACCTCAAAATCATTAAACACTTATCTGTTCGAGAGTAATGGTCACCACGACTTTCGCATAAAGCAGCAAATGAGAACTGAGGTACTTGGGGTTGGTGTGTTATGGGTGAGGGAGAAGCCTGAGAGTTTTTGGTGGCCTTGAACATTAGCAATAGCCGAGTCTGATCCGAACCTATTACTTGAGAGCAGAATGAAAACTGACAACATTAGATCAACAGTTTCCTTAGTTATACTAACTTGCTCAACCAGTATTTCTGACAGAGTAGTCTGCAGGGAGGTTTTAAAGTCTGCCAACTCATTACACTCTCAAAAATATCTTCCTAATTAGCTCTTCCTTCCCCATCACACCTCCAACATTTGCAATCTTCCTAAAGAAAAATTCCTCGGAGTTTGCTTGGGGTATAAAAATACCTATGCAAACACTTTCAATCAAAAATTCTAAATCTTCTCAGTTTTGTTGTACATTTAAGAGCCATACATATATCTCCCCATTGTTTCTTTGTGAATTGATTATCAAGTCTCCATCCTCAATCTTTTCTAACCTCCTCTGATCGATTCCTATAGTTATCATGTAATATTTGATATGCCCTACTAATTATTCATTTATTTTACTTATTTTACATTTGTTTCCTGGGAAAGTCCGACTGGGCACATGTCCATTTTCAATGGAGGCTCGGGGAGAAAAGCTCCAGACTAAATACATAATCAATCAGTTAAGAACGATGATATATACATATATTAATTGGGCCGAACAGTATTAGTAAAAATCAGACAGTACATAGTTACAATTTCAGGGTATGATAAAAATCAGACAGTACATAATTACAATTTCAGGATATGCTACAACTGTTCTGAGGTGGGTCTCATCTTAATACATGCAGTACTTTTGCAAACATATACATTCAATATTTTGAGGTCAGAGATGAACCAGGGACTGAAGAGGAGTTAGTCATGCCTATATTTTAAACTGGGAGAATAACTAGACTTCACATATGGTTGTGTTATGTCTTATTGATTGTATGTCCGTGTTTACCCAGGGGTGACACAGGAGCATAGCCAGTTGTTCATAAGGTGGGATTTTAGGAGATTTTTAAATTGTGTGGTGGAGTTGTTGGATGTTAGATGGCCAGGTAGGGTATTCCAAAGCTTAGAAATAGAGTAGCTGAAGAGAGATTTCCCTTCCTCATTTTTATGTTTGGTGACTTCTAGGAGGTTGTGGGTGCTAGATCTCAAGGTACTTGTTGTGGTGTATGGAATTATAAGATTTTGAAGTGCTGGGATTTTGTCAGAGTAGTAGTATAACTTGTGTGTTAGTGACAATTGATTGAGTTGAAGTAGCAGAGGGAACCCCAGCCAGTTTAGCTTTTTGAGAGAATCACAGTGAGGTGTTCTATATGAAGATTCTGTAGCAAATCTAGAGATCGCATTATAACAAGATTCTAGTTTGTTTAGGTCAGTTTTATGAAGGTTAGGTAGTACTGGGGATGCGTAGAAGAGGGTAGATAATAGATGTGTCCCAGCTATAGTGCTTTTAGTGTGCTTTGAGAGAAATTGCTTGTTGCAATAGATCAATCCTAGTTTTTTGTGAACTTTCTTGATAGTTTGGGCAATGTGTAAGTTAAATCTTACAGGTAAATGAAGTATCCCAGTGTCCACCAAACTACTACACAAAAGCCAAACAGGCAAAACACACCAGGAAACCGGAGGCAATGCTGGAAGCTGGAAACAAGTTTAATATATCCAAGATACAGGTTAAGCGCTTTCTGCAGTAAAAATAACTGCCTTCATCAGAACAATGAACATTTAAAAATGCATCACATATATACACACCTACCCCCACTAAAACCCGCCTTTTTTAATCAATTAAACAATTAAAATTTAAAGAAACATATTCCTATATTACAAAAATAAAACGTACCATTCAACACATAGCAAGTTTTTCCAAATAAAATCATTACTGATGAATCTGGTAACAATATATAACTATGCTTGCTAGGTACAATAAAAGCATAAAAAACTGCACTTTCATTTGATAAAATTAGTGAATTACAAGTAAAAATAATTATTTCTTATATCTTCAGGCACTAATATATCTTCTGGAGGTCCAGTTCATGACATAATCACTGGTGAATATTGTATGGACAAGTACATATTAGGACACAACCAAAATATTTGAATAAAAAATATAGTCAGATATGTAAAAATATATATATATATTTTTTATATATCATTGCACATACCGGTAAAACATATTCAAAATTAAAAATTCTAAACCTTAACTAGTGGTTTTGTTGGAATTACCTCGTTGAGGCCAGGTGGGGTGGCTGCATCTAGCATAATCTGCCATCTGATTTCCCTTTCACCAACTACAGCCTTGATGTTACCCCGTGGGTTAGGATAGATAATGTCAAGAATAGCAAATTTAAACATCTTACACTCTGGATTGTTAATTAAATGTCGGGATAGGGCATTGTTCATGTCCAGTTTCCTTATGCAATAAGTGTGGTCATATATCCTATTCTTTAAAAAGCGATCGGTTTTGCCCACATAGTAACTTTTACAAGTCTGGCAAATAGCCAGGTACACTATGTGTTTACTCAAACAGTTCCCATTGCAAAACCATATTCTGCTTTTTAATTTGTTCACCAAGACTACATTGGATGTATCCAAAATATAGTTGCAATAGTTACATTGACCACATTTTTTGGTGCCCGTTCTTTTTATTTTACTGGAATGTTCATAATTAGACTTAATTTCTATAATCCTTTTTAAGTTGTTACCTGTTTTGTAAACAAAATGTGGTTCCGTAGTTACTTTGTCCTTTATTGACAAATCACTAGTCAATATATTCCAATTGTTTGAAATGATATTTTAACCTCCTTAGTATGTCTACCATACTTAATAATACAAGCCTTGGAATATTCTTTATTTGTACCTCCATTACTACCCATATTATTACTGTTATTAGGATTATTCACAATGCCTACCCCTAGTAGGGGTTTATATTTATGTCCCCACTCCTTGATAACATATTCCAAAATGTCCTTAATCATTTTGGGGGGGTACCCTTTCTCTGCGAATAATTGCCCTATAAATGCCATTTCCTTTAATAAATACCTCTTGTCAGTTGTCATACGGGCAGCACGTATACATTGTCCCTTAAGAATACCCCTTTTGCTATTGTATGAATGTGCACTGCTAAAGTGGAGGTATCCATTGCTAAAGGTATCCTTCCTGTGTATCCGTGACTGAAATGCTTCCCCATCACTATAAATAAAAACATCCAAATAGCTGATACCAATGGGATCATACTGGTGGGTGAACTTCAGGTACTCAGTAGTGTTGTTAATATATCTCATGAAGCTTTGTAAATCCGGTTCACTCCCCTCCCACAACAAAAATATGTCATCCAGGTATCGCACATATTTCTTAACTTGGGACATCCATTTTGTTTTGAAAATAAATTCCGTTTCCCAATCCAGTAACACCAGATTGGCGTAGATGGGAGCACAGGAGGTACCCATAGCAACCCCAGTTCTTTGTAGTGTTCTCCCTCAAAATAGATGTAATTATGGTCCAGGACAATATCTATGAATTCCATTAATAAAGAGATTTCGTCCTGTCCTAAACCACTTCCTCTGTTTATACTGTTGTAAAATCTAGCAAGTCCATCATCCTTTGGTATGCACGAGAAAAGATCCTGGATGTCAATAGTGACATATATTAAATTATTTGTCCATATTTCTGGTTTAAAAATACCCAAGAATTCCCATGAATCCCTCATGATGTGATTCACTGTTTTATACATGTGCTTCAACTTGTGATGGATCACCTGTCCAAAAGGGAAAGCTTTGCTAGCACTACCAGAAATTATTGGACGAAATGGTGGGTCATTAACATTTTTATGCACTTTGGGGATGCCATTGATAGTTGCCAATATTGGGTATTCAACCTTTAAAAATCTATACATTTCCTCGCTGATTCTATTCTCAATTATAAATTCTTCCAAATATGAATCTATACGTGCATGAGCAATATTCACCTCATTTAGTGAAGATGGGGTATATTGTGTAGAATTGTTTAATAATTCAAAAATTTTGTTAATATATTTGTCATTGTCATAAAACACAATGCCTCCCCCCTTGTCAGCGGACATAATTCTAATATTTTTCTCACATAAACTTTTCACAGTGTCTAGAATCATGTTTCTGTCCTTTTTGTCTCCACTCGAGTATTTATATCTATTATACAGGGCATAAAACTGAGGATTAACCACATTTTCAAAAGATGTTAAAGTCATGCACATAGGTGGGGTGAATGTACTTTTCTTTTTTAATTCACCCGTTTGTAAATTAGCATTTCTTTTTTGATTCTTGAAAAAAATACCCAGATTGAGTTTTCTCAAAAACAGTTTAAATTCAACCAAGGTATCTGTAATGTCAAAACTATAATCTGGTATGTACTTCATCCCTTTAGAAAATATATCATAATGATCCGGGGAAATTGGATGAGAAGTGTAGTTGAATATTTTAAAATCACCACTTTCATATAAGTTGACATTATTAACACCATCCATTGTATTATTCCTATTCATTTCACTATTCAATACCGTATCAGTATTAGTGGAAGTCGAAATTTCATTAATGTCTATAAGGTTAACTACTGATTGTATCCGTGATTCTTCCAGGCATTCCGCCCTTTCCCCTTTCTTTCTACCACTGTCCATTCCTCTCTCCCTTCCTCTAAAAAACACTCATCATTTGGATAAATAGCATGTTCATAAACCGGGTTAGAATGTTTCCTGACATTCCTACCTGTAGCCTGTTTTTTATCATAAGCATTCCACCTATATGCCGCTCCCTTATCATATTGTATAGTATCCCTTTGTAACTTGTTACACTTTCTTTCGTAAGTTTTCCTATACATAGTCTCTGCATACTCAAATTGTTTGTAATATAACCTTTCCCATTGTTCAAACATTAAATCATTCTGTATAATTCTGTCCATATTCTCAATTTCACTAAGTAACAAACTTATTTTAGAATCATTGCAATCAATTATAAATACAATGAATTTAGCACCAAACTCATCAAACATGTCATTACATTTTTTAATATTATCAGATGTCATTTCAACCCCCATGGGTTCCTTAAAAAACCGTAAACCCATCGGGATAATTTTACTGTCCAAACATTTCCTCAGGTACATATTTTCAACCTGAATGTTCTTTACTTTTGTAAGTTTGTTGCCAAAAGCAAAAATAAGCTTTTTTAAGGAGGTGTAACCCCCCTCGCTTCTTTCCTTGTAAATGCCAGGACCAGACCTAACTATATCTTTAAAATTTAATGGCATTTTAACAAAATTGTCCAAATTGTACATGTCTTTCTTGCCCAAATCTTTCCGAAGGTTAATCTCAGACACAGTACCTTTGTTGTGAATATTAGGAACAGTGCGGTTCTTCTCTTCACCCGCATACGTCCGGAACGGTTGATGGCGTTTAGGTTTGGCGCCCGAAATCAAAAAAACATCCTCTTCATTATTCGCTGTGGCAGCCACAACGTTAACAGAACCTCGTGTGCACCCTGAGAGACTCGTACCCTCCTTCCTCGGCGTAGCTTTGGACGACAGTGGGGAAGAACATCTACCTTGTCCGGCAGGAATATCGTCGTCGCTATTCTGGCCAATAGAGGACCGGAACGTAGTAGGAGCAACAAAGTTGGGTTGCACACATCTAGATTGACCCGTACAAGGCGGCGTAAGCAGTTCAACAAGTCGGGTAATTTCACCCCGAATTATGGCCATTTCAGAATGAATTTTGTCTATCTCCTCTCGTGTAACTGAGGTAGACAAATTTAACATTTCCTGCATTGACTCCATGAAAACGACACAGGTAAATGAAGTATCCCAGTGTCCACCAAACTACTACACAAAAGCCAAACAGGCAAAACACACCAGGAAACCGGAGGCAATGCTGGAAGCTGGAAACAAGTTTAATATATCCAAGATACAGGTTAAGCGCTTTCTGCAGTAAAAATAACTGCCTTCATCAGAACAATGAACATTTAAAAATGCATCACATATATACACACCTACCCCCACTAAAACCCGCCTTTTTTAATCAATTAAACAATTAAAATTTAAAGAAACATATTCCTATATTACAAAAATAAAACGTACCATTCAACACATAGCAAGTTTTTCCAAATAAAATCATTACTGATGAATCTGGTAACAATATATAACTATGCTTGCTAGGTACAATAAAAGCATAAAAAACTGCACTTTCATTTGATAAAATTAGTGAATTACAAGTAAAAATAATTATTTCTTATATCTTCAGGCACTAATATATCTTCTGGAGGTCCAGTTCATGACATAATCACTGGTGAATATTGTATGGACAAGTACATATTAGGACACAACCAAAATATTTGAATAAAAAATATAGTCAGATATGTAAAAATATATATATATATTTTTTATATATCATTGCACATACCGGTAAAACATATTCAAAATTAAAAATTCTAAACCTTAACTAGTGGTTTTGTTGGAATTACCTCGTTGAGGCCAGGTGGGGTGGCTGCATCTAGCATAATCTGCCATCTGATTTCCCTTTCACCAACTACAGCCTTGATGTTACCCCCAGGTAAGGCATTGTGAATAATCCTAATAACAGTAATAATATGGGTAGTAATGGAGGTACAAATAAAGAATATTCCAAGGCTTGTATTATTAAGTATGGTAGACATACTAAGGAGGTTAAAAATATCATTTCAAACAATTGGAATATATTGACTAGTGATTTGTCAATAAAGGACAAAGTAACTACGGAACCACATTTTGTTTACAAAACAGGTAACAACTTAAAAAGGATTATAGAAATTAAGTCTAATTATGAACATTCCAGTAAAATAAAAAGAACGGGCACCAAAAAATGTGGTCAATGTAACTATTGCAACTATATTTTGGATACATCCAATGTAGTCTTGGTGAACAAATTAAAAAGCAGAATATGGTTTTGCAATGGGAACTGTTTGAGTAAACACATAGTGTACCTGGCTATTTGCCAGACTTGTAAAAGTTACTATGTGGGCAAAACCGATCGCTTTTTAAAGAATAGGATATATGACCACACTTATTGCATAAGGAAACTGGACATGAACAATGCCCTATCTCGACATTTAATTAACAATCCAGAGTGTAAGATGTTTAAATTTGCTATTCTTGACATTATCTATCCTAACCCACGTGGGGGTAACATCAAGGCTGTAGTTGGTGAAAGGGAAATCAGATGGCAGATTATGCTAGATGCAGCCACCCCACCTGGCCTCAACGAGGTAATTCCAACAAAACCACTAGTTAAGGTTTAGAATTTTTAATTTTGAATATGTTTTACCGGTATGTGCAATGATATATAAAAAATATATATATATATTTTTACATATCTGACTATATTTTTTATTCAAATATTTTGGTTGTGTCCTAATATGTACTTGTCCATACAATATTCACCAGTGATTATGTCATGAACTGGACCTCCAGAAGATATATTAGTGCCTGAAGATATAAGAAATAATTATTTTTACTTGTAATTCACTAATTTTATCAAATGAAAGTGCAGTTTTTTATGCTTTTATTGTACCTAGCAAGCATAGTTATATATTGTTACCAGATTCATCAGTAATGATTTTATTTGGAAAAACTTGCTATGTGTTGAATGGTACGTTTTATTTTTGTAATATAGGAATATGTTTCTTTAAATTTTAATTGTTTAATTGATTAAAAAAGGCGGGTTTTAGTGGGGGTAGGTGTGTATATATGTGATGCATTTTTAAATGTTCATTGTTCTGATGAAGGCAGTTATTTTTACTGCAGAAAGCGCTTAACCTGTATCTTGGATATATTAAACTTGTTTCCAGCTTCCAGCATTGCCTCCGGTTTCCTGGTGTGTTTTGCCTGTTTGGCTTTTGTGTAGTAGTTTGGTGGACACTGGGATACTTCATTTACCTGTGTCGTTTTCATGGAGTCAATGCAGGCAATGTTAAATTTGTCTACCTCAGTTACACGAGAGGAGATAGACAAAATTCATTCTGAAATGGCCATAATTCGGGGTGAAATTACCCGACTTGTTGAACTGCTTACGCCGCCTTGTACGGGTCAATCTAGATGTGTGCAACCCAACTTTGTTGCTCCTACTACGTTCCGGTCCTCTATTGGCCAGAATAGCGACGACGATATTCCTGCCGGACAAGGTAGATGTTCTTCCCCACTGTCGTCCAAAGCTACGCCGAGGAAGGAGGGTACGAGTCTCTCAGGGTGCACACGAGGTTCTGTTAACGTTGTGGCTGCCACAGCGAATAATGAAGAGGATGTTTTTTTGATTTCGGGCGCCAAACCTAAACGCCATCAACCGTTCCGGACGTATGCGGGTGAAGAGAAGAACCGCACTGTTCCTAATATTCACAACAAAGGTACTGTGTCTGAGATTAACCTTCGGAAAGATTTGGGCAAGAAAGACATGTACAATTTGGACAATTTTGTTAAAATGCCATTAAATTTTAAAGATATAGTTAGGTCTGGTCCTGGCATTTACAAGGAAAGAAGCGAGGGGGGTTACACCTCCTTAAAAAAGCTTATTTTTGCTTTTGGCAACAAACTTACAAAAGTAAAGAACATTCAGGTTGAAAATATGTACCTGAGGAAATGTTTGGACAGTAAAATTATCCCGATGGGTTTACGGTTTTTTAAGGAACCCATGGGGGTTGAAATGACATCTGATAATATTAAAAAATGTAATGACATGTTTGATGAGTTTGGTGCTAAATTCATTGTATTTATAATTGATTGCAATGATTCTAAAATAAGTTTGTTACTTAGTGAAATTGAGAATATGGACAGAATTATACAGAATGATTTAATGTTTGAACAATGGGAAAGGTTATATTACAAACAATTTGAGTATGCAGAGACTATGTATAGGAAAACTTACGAAAGAAAGTGTAACAAGTTACAAAGGGATACTATACAATATGATAAGGGAGCGGCATATAGGTGGAATGCTTATGATAAAAAACAGGCTACAGGTAGGAATGTCAGGAAACATTCTAACCCGGTTTATGAACATGCTATTTATCCAAATGATGAGTGTTTTTAGAGGAAGGAGAGAGGAATGGACAGTGGTAGAAAGAAAGGGAAAGGCGGAATGCCTGGAAGAATCACGGATACAATCAGTAGTTAACCTTATAGACATTAATGAAATTTCGACTTCCACTAATACTGATACGGTATTGAATAGTGAAATGAATAGGAATAATACAATGGATGGTGTTAATAATGTCAACTTATATGAAAGTGGTGATTTTAAAATATTCAACTACACTTCTCATCCAATTTCCCCGGATCATTATGATATATTTTCTAAAGGGATGAAGTACATACCAGATTATAGTTTTGACATTACAGATACCTTGGTTGAATTTAAACTGTTTTTGAGAAAACTCAATCTGGGTATTTTTTTCAAGAATCAAAAAAGAAATGCTAATTTACAAACGGGTGAATTAAAAAAGAAAAGTACATTCACCCCACCTATGTGCATGACTTTAACATCTTTTGAAAATGTGGTTAATCCTCAGTTTTATGCCCTGTATAATAGATATAAATACTCGAGTGGAGACAAAAAGGACAGAAACATGATTCTAGACACTGTGAAAAGTTTATGTGAGAAAAATATTAGAATTATGTCCGCTGACAAGGGGGGAGGCATTGTGTTTTATGACAATGACAAATATATTAACAAAATTTTTGAATTATTAAACAATTCTACACAATATACCCCATCTTCACTAAATGAGGTGAATATTGCTCATGCACGTATAGATTCATATTTGGAAGAATTTATAATTGAGAATAGAATCAGCGAGGAAATGTATAGATTTTTAAAGGTTGAATACCCAATATTGGCAACTATCAATGGCATCCCCAAAGTGCATAAAAATGTTAATGACCCACCATTTCGTCCAATAATTTCTGGTAGTGCTAGCAAAGCTTTCCCTTTTGGACAGGTGATCCATCACAAGTTGAAGCACATGTATAAAACAGTGAATCACATCATGAGGGATTCATGGGAATTCTTGGGTATTTTTAAACCAGAAATATGGACAAATAATTTAATATATGTCACTATTGACATCCAGGATCTTTTCTCGTGCATACCAAAGGATGATGGACTTGCTAGATTTTACAACAGTATAAACAGAGGAAGTGGTTTAGGACAGGATGAAATCTCTTTATTAATGGAATTCATGGATATTGTCCTGGACCATAATTACATCTATTTTGAGGGAGAACACTACAAACAAAGAACTGGGGTTGCTATGGGTACCTCCTGTGCTCCCATCTACGCCAATCTGGTGTTACTGGATTGGGAAACGGAATTTATTTTCAAAACAAAATGGATGTCCCAAGTTAAGAAATATGTGCGATACCTGGATGACATATTTTTGTTGTGGGAGGGGAGTGAACCGGATTTACAAAGCTTCATGAGATATATTAACAACACTACTGAGTACCTGAAGTTCACCCACCAGTATGATCCCATTGGTATCAGCTATTTGGATGTTTTTATTTATAGTGATGGGGAAGCATTTCAGTCACGGATACACAGGAAGGATACCTTTAGCAATGGATACCTCCACTTTAGCAGTGCACATTCATACAATAGCAAAAGGGGTATTCTTAAGGGACAATGTATACGTGCTGCCCGTATGACAACTGACAAGAGGTATTTATTAAAGGAAATGGCATTTATAGGGCAATTATTCGCAGAGAAAGGGTACCCCCCCAAAATGATTAAGGACATTTTGGAATATGTTATCAAGGAGTGGGGACATAAATATAAACCCCTACTAGGGGTAGGCATTGTGAATAATCCTAATAACAGTAATAATATGGGTAGTAATGGAGGTACAAATAAAGAATATTCCAAGGCTTGTATTATTAAGTATGGTAGACATACTAAGGAGGTTAAAAATATCATTTCAAACAATTGGAATATATTGACTAGTGATTTGTCAATAAAGGACAAAGTAACTACGGAACCACATTTTGTTTACAAAACAGGTAACAACTTAAAAAGGATTATAGAAATTAAGTCTAATTATGAACATTCCAGTAAAATAAAAAGAACGGGCACCAAAAAATGTGGTCAATGTAACTATTGCAACTATATTTTGGATACATCCAATGTAGTCTTGGTGAACAAATTAAAAAGCAGAATATGGTTTTGCAATGGGAACTGTTTGAGTAAACACATAGTGTACCTGGCTATTTGCCAGACTTGTAAAAGTTACTATGTGGGCAAAACCGATCGCTTTTTAAAGAATAGGATATATGACCACACTTATTGCATAAGGAAACTGGACATGAACAATGCCCTATCTCGACATTTAATTAACAATCCAGAGTGTAAGATGTTTAAATTTGCTATTCTTGACATTATCTATCCTAACCCACGTGGGGGTAACATCAAGGCTGTAGTTGGTGAAAGGAAATCAGATGGCAGATTATGCTAGATGCAGCCACCCACCTGGCCTCAACGAGGTAATTCCAACAAAACCACTAGTTAAGGTTTAGAATTTTTAATTTTGAATATGTTTTACCGGTATGTGCAATGATATATAAAAAATATATATATATATTTTTACATATCTGACTATATTTTTTATTCAAATATTTTGGTTGTGTCCTAGTATGTACTTGTCCATACAATATTCACCAGTGATTATGTCATGAACTGGACCTCCAGAAGATATATTAGTGCCTGAAGATATAAGAAATAATTATTTTTACTTGTAATTCACTAATTTTATCAAATGAAAGTGCAGTTTTTTATGCTTTTATTGTACCTAGCAAGCATAGTTATATATTGTTACCAGATTCATCAGTAATGATTTTATTTGGAAAAACTTGCTATGTGTTGAATGGTACGTTTTATTTTTGTAATATAGGAATATGTTTCTTTAAATTTTAATTGTTTAATTGATTAAAAAAGGCGGGTTTTAGTGGGGGTAGGTGTGTATATATGTGATGCATTTTTAAATGTTCATTGTTCTGATGAAGGCAGTTATTTTTACTGCAGAAAGCGCTTAACCTGTATCTTGGATATATTAAACTTGTTTCCAGCTTCCAGCATTGCCTCCGGTTTCCTGGTGTGTTTTGCCTGTTTGGCTTTTGTGTAGTAAGTTAAATCTTAATTTGATGTCTATTTCAACACCTAAAAGTTTGGTGTGGTTGGTTGGGGTGATTACAGTTTTGTTTTTAGAGATGATGGCAAAGTTATCAATTGGGTGGGGGGGTCGACATGGGCTGAAAATGAGTAGTTTTGTTTTATTTGGGTTAAGAATAAGCTGACAGTGAACCAGGATTCTACTAGTGTAAAGCAGTCCTGTGTTTGGGAGTGGAGGTCATCTAGCGTGGGGGCAGCACATATGAGGGTGGTGTCGTCTGCATATTGGACAACCGATGCTTTGGGTATGGAGGATGAGAGATGATTAGTAAATAGAGAGAAGAGCAATGGGCCTAGGATGGAGCCTTGAGGGACTCCTAAGGATACTGGCAATAGGGAGGATAGTGGGTTCTGCCATTTTGCTGCCTGCTGATGACCTGATAGGTAGCTTTTAAACCATGAGATAGAGGAGATGCTGAGGTTTAGGGTAGAGAGTGTTGTAAGGAGTTTATCATGGTTTACCATATCAAAAGCTATAGATAAGTCTAAAAATATGGCTGAGACTAGCGGCCCATTATTTCCGTGGTGATTAACGCTATTGGTGAATGAGATATGTCCAGTGGTGGTGTTGGTGAAGGGTCTAAAGCTGTGCTGATTTTTAGATAGCAGATTGTTTTTTTGAAGGTAGTCCATGAGTTGAGTGTGTATCACTCTTTCTAGTATTTTTGATAAGGGTAATAAAATACCGGTAGGATGGTAGTTATTGAGTTATATGGAGTTGCCTCCTTTGTGTAGTGGTATATGGGAGGTTTCCATATAGAGGGCACTTTACACTCTTGGATAGATCTATTAATGAGGATTGCAACAGGATAGGCTACAGCTATTGCAGCTATCTGGAGGTATTCTGCTGGTAGATTATAGGTGGCCAGGGTGGTTGGTTTAAGTTTCTTGAGGAGTTTTAGAATGGTTTTGATTGACACAGGGTGTAGGTTAAAGTGGGAGAAATAATCTTGTGGTTTTTTTGCTAGTTTGTTGGGTTGTTGGAGTAGGGTAACTGGTATTAATTTGGTTATTAGCTAGGGCCTGGATTTTTTCAGTAAAATATTTATTAAACTGAGTGGGAATGTTGTTGTGGCTGTTTCCTGCTGTTGGTATAGGGGTGGTAGTTTTCCCTGGTTGCAATATAGTTTATTGAGGCCCAGCATTTTTGAGGGTTGTTAGCATGTTTTTCCTGCAGATTTTGGTAATAGCTGATTTTGTCAACTTTAATGTGTTTCTTGGCTTTGTTGCATAGTTCTAAGTAGGGTTGTTTTGTTGATTGGGTTTTGTTTTTGTAGAATTTTATCCATGCGTTGTCCCTTTCTTTGAGAATAGATTTGGTAGCCTTAGTTAGCTAGGGAGCATATTTTGCTTTTATTCTTGTGGTTCTGGAGGGAGCATGATAGTTTAATATTTTTAAGAAAGTTGCTTTATAGTGTACAGCATCTTCAAGACATAATTGTTTTAGAGGAGTCCAATTGCAATATTTTAAGTCATGGATAAAGTAGTTAGCATTAACATTCTTTTTGTTTCTGACCTCTCTTAGGGTTATCTGGCTTAAATAGGGAGTTTTGGTTCTCAGAAGGTAGGTTGGCTGGTGGTCACTGAGACTGTCTGGCAGACATGTCACAAAAGCAGTCTGTACTGCAATAAATGGAGTGAAGAAGAAGTAGTAAAAGTCAGACTCCAGAATCCGATGCCAAAAGACAAAAACTAACGTTTATTGCAAAGCTTGTGGGTCACAAACACCCTTCCTCAGTGCTACTATCATGAAAATAAAAAATACAAGATTTAAATAGGAGTTCTTAAAAAACACATGATTACAGCCAGCCTATCTCAGAATAGTAATGATACCCCCCCCCATATTACAATATGCAATTTGTAGCAATGCATATGTATAAAATAACTTTCTTGGGTGGCGTAAGCTATAGAACCTTGCTGGCTAGGCTTACGTAGGCCCTTGGGCCGATAGCCTAGTAAAAGTTATATAAAATCATTTAAAAATTCAAATATAAATATATATGCACACACCATACACACACACACACACATATATATATATATATATATATATATATATATATATATATATAAACACATGCATAAAATTATAAATTTCCGGCCTGTTTTTTTACTAAAATGGGCTTCAAGCTAACAGCAGTATTTAAACCAGGTAAAGAATCTGCTTGTAGCCTAACTATCAATTCATACTTTTAAGTTCAATAATATTGTTAATGTTACCACCCCTATTAGTAACATATACTACAAAAACTCTGAATTTAAATTGATGTTCTTGACCTTTTTCAGAAATGTGTTTACTTAATGCATTATTAGTTCTGATGTTTCTTCTAATACCAGACTTATGTTCAGCTATACGTTCTCTTAATTTCCTTATAGTTTTTCTGACATAGAATGATGAACATGAAGTACAAGTAGCTAAGTAAACAACATTAGTAGTATTACAATTTGCTGAACAATCAGACATATATTCTTTATTAGTTGTGGGGTGTTTACAAATGTTATTCTCTGTATAAATATCCATACAACTGCATTTTGTAGTACCTGGTTTACTAAAAACATGTTTATGCTGCCAGTTTGTTTAAAGTTCTTGTAGCACAACCTTCTCTTTAAATTATTTTGATTTCTGTAAGCAAAAAATGGTCTATCACCACACATTTGTTGTAACTCAGGCATTGCCATCAAAATTGTTCAATTTCTTTCTATGATTTTCTTTACTTCAGCTGTTTTTATAGTATAAGTAGTTAAATACCTTATTTTATCATTTTTTTGCTCTTCTGTATTAATAGTACATTAACTTTACTATCCAGGAATATAGGTTTAATACTATTATGTCTTTGATCTGGCGACCCCTAACTGGGAAAAGCCGAAACAAGAAGAAGAAGACTATTATGTCTTTGATCACAGACTTCCTCATAAACCTCTTTCACCTTTCCTAAATCATAAGAATTTTAGGAAAGTTCTGCAAGTAAATGGTAAACATTTTTGCGAAGCAGGACTACTCACTTGGTATCAGACTTAAATAAATTTGTTCCGCTGTTCAAGGAATGCTGTAAACCAAAGTGGGCTTTACGTTACTTTACCCTGCATCTTTCAGAATTTGTTTTCCACCTCAGGATTTAAATCATTTATAGAAGTTGGCACCATGCATAAAGCTCTTTCTCGCTATCAAGGACTTGGAGTGATAATTGGGTGGATCAAGAGAATGCCAGTTCTGAGGGTCACAATGATTGTACAGTGAGGAGGTAGACAAAGCAAGATGGCCCATGGAGTCCTTTCTCATTTAAAAACAAAAGCTGCTAGAGAAGCAAAGCACTATAAAACAGTACCTCATAAGAGTGGGAGATACTTCAGACAAAGTAACTCACTACCAAAACAAGAGTGAACCGGATAAAGAAGTACCCGCGGGCAAGCATTCCAATGTCGAACTGTTTGGCTTGTGCCTTTGGCTATTATGGGAGAGCAGATTATTGTGTCAGACATTCTTTCTTTGGGACATGATAACATCTGGCTTTTGAAGTCAAAAGGTTCATTGATGGAGAGGAGCAGTTTGTAGACTTAACATTATTTTTAATGACTCAGTGGGATTCCTGGTTTTCAACAAATAAGAAGGATATGGTTATGAACCCTACTTCAATTCTTCTTCAAGTGATGGCTGCTATCTGAATGAGCTGACTGGGACTACATTTACTTCTAACAGCCACATACATTATACATTTACTTTCAAATTGCATTTGTTAAACAATATGCCCACATTTTTTTTGAGCTTCACCATGGCCTGACTTGTGGTATGGAGGGGGCCATTGGTGGCAGATTTGAGGTATTAATTCCATGGACTGAGTTTTAAGAGTTGACAGTAGAGGGTCAAACAGAATTAGGTACCTGGGAAGGTCAGCATCTCACCTGTGGCAGTGAGTAGTTGAAAGGATGTTAGAGTTTCTAATAAAATTTCACTATGGGAAACTGTAAGTTAAGTGTAATAAACTTTACGGACAGAAAATTAAGGTCAAAGGGTAGTGAACTCAAATCCCTGAAAAAAACAGGTTTTCTTTGTTATGAAACACATTGATTAAGTAGAGGAGGGCACAAGGAAGGTTACAGGTTAGAGGAGGGGCAATGCAAGTCTTGATTCACAAATCAGCGAAAGTTTAGAGCGTTAACTAATACATTTTTAATGAGGAAGACTAGGGTTTTCAGGGCAAAAGACTTGTACATAGTTTGTATTAGGGTTTGGGTTATTTATTTCTTGTGAACTTTGAGTTGCCTCTGGGAAATATGGATAAAGAACAGTATAATTTTGGGAGTATATATCTAAAATTGGCAAATGAAAGAAAACTGAGTCTGAGAATGGAGACAGAAGCTATAAGACAGGGCAAGTGCAGACACTAAATTAATGTGATGTACAGATGTTAAAAATCTTAAAATGGAACATTAATGGGCTTACAGATAATGTTAAATTGAGAAGGGTCCTGCAATACTTTACATATAACCAGATAGTAATGTAGAGTTCAAAAATAGGGGTTTAACTAGGTCTGCTATTCCAGTGCCTTTAATCAAAGGAAAAGGGGGGTGCATTTTTAATCAGTTAAAACACTAATCTGATATTAGAAGATATCAATGCTGATGAGGAGGGACGATATTTACTGGCAAGGAGGTACTGGGCAGGAGCATGTACTACTCTTGGAAGTATCTATTTCTCAGTAATAATTCTGAGAGTAGCAATAAACAGAATAAAGTCAGTCATGATAGAGTTCACTCAAGGAACAGCGCTGTTTTTGGGGGGGTGATTGGAACCTTATCACTTCAAAAAAAAGATGTGTCACAGGGCCAAAATATGCAAAATATATCCAGGGAAGTGAAATTCTTCAGACACAGGCTTAGTTTCTATGGTCTAACTGATTTCAGATTTACTGGGAGGTGGCAAGAGTCACATTTATTTTTCGCCATGGTTTGGGAATTACTCTTCACCCTGATAAATTTTACATAGCAGCAGAACATGCACATCTAGTGTGCACCAGGCATATTCTGCCTAGGCTCTGATCGGACCATAATCGTTTGCAGTTAGCAGTAGGGAGTACAGGAAGTACAGGTACGGTTAGATATGGGAAGGTCCAGACAACTTGGTTAAAGATGGAAGTTAACTGCAGTCACACTAGTAAGCAATTCAAGGATTTGAAAAGTAATGGAAAGTGATATAGTATAAATCTGTGAAACCTTTAAAACAAGCTTTAAACAGGAAATGCAGAAAAGGGAAAGAGTTATGTGGAAAGAAAGAAAGAACTCTAGAAACCTATGCAGAGAAGTGGATTAGTGAATTAAAAAGTAGGTTTGCAGATCTATTAAATGTAGAAAGGCAGGGATGTCTTGAAGGAGATAATTGAGAATAAACCTCAAAACTACCACCCTTCCAAAGCACTTCACTATGAAGACAAACTCCTCCTCTCCATCACCAAAGCCCAAAATGCACTGACAGCCTCTTTATACTCAAACTCTGTAGCTACCCCTCTGACCCTCCCACATGCTCTCTGGCTTCTTGAAAACCAACAGAGATTCAAACCACATCTAAGGAAACACCCGTCAACATCCTGGCTCTGTAGGTGTACATCTCAGGATAAGTAGAACATCTCTGGTGTCTTCTCACCTTCTACTGCACCTCTGCTCTCCTCTACTCTGTTACCATATTTTCACCTACCCCACCTTCTACCTCTGCCTCTCTTTACTCTGTTACCATCTATCACGCTCTCTTCACCTGCCCCACCTCCTACCTGTGCTTCCCTTTACTCTGTTACCATCTATCATGCTCTCTTCACCTGCCCCACCTCCTACCTGTGCTTCTCTTTACTCTGTTACCAACCATCACTCTCTTCACCTGCCCCACCTCCTACCTGTGCTTCTCTTTACTCTGTTACCATCTATCATGCTCTCTTCACCTGCCCCACCTCCTACCTGTGCTTCTCTTTACTCTGTTACCAACCATCACTCTCTTCACCTGCCCCACCTCCTACCTGTGCTTCTCTTTACTCTGTTACCAACCATCACTCTCTTCACCTGCCCCACCTCCTACCTGTGCTTCTCTTTACTCTGTTACCAACCATCACTCTCTTCACCTGCCCCACCTCCTACCTGTGCTTCCCTTTACTCTGTTACCAACCATCACTCTCTTCACCTGCCCCACCTCCTACCTGTGCTTCTCTTTACTCTGTTACCAACCATCACTCTCTTCACCTGCCCCACCTCCTACCTGTGCTTCTCTTTACTCTGTTACCAACCATCACTCTCTTCACCTGCCCCACCTCCTACCTGTGCTTCTCTTTACTCTGTTACCAACCATCACTCTCTTCACCTGCCCCACCTCCTACCTGTGCTTCTCTTTACTCTGTTACCAACCATCACTCTCTTCACCTGCCCCACCTCCTACCTGTGCTTCTCTTTACTCTGTTACCAACCATCACTCTCTTCACCTGCCCCACCTCCTACCTGTGCTTCTCTTTACTCTGTTACCAACCATCACTCTCTTCACCTGCCCCACCTCCTGTGCTTCCTGTTACCAACCATCACTCTCTTCACCTGCCCCACCTCCTACCTGTGCTTCCCTTTACTCTGTTACCAACCATCACTCTCTTCACCTGCCCCACCTCCTACCTGTGCTCTCTTTACTCTGTTACCAACCATCACTCTCTTCACCTGCCCCACCTCCTACCTGTGCTTCCCTTTACTCTGTTACCAACCATCACTCTCTTCACCTGCCCCACCTCCTACCTGTGCTTCTCTTTACTCTGATACCAACCATCACTCTCTTCACCTGCCCCACCTCCTACCTGTGCTTCTCACCTGTTACCAACCATCACTCTCTTCACCTGCCCCACCTCCTACCTGTGCTTCTCTTTACTCTGTTACCAACCATCACTCTTCACCTGCCCCACCTCCTACCTGTGCTTCTCTTACCTGTTACCAACCATCACTCTCACCTGCCCCACCTCCTACCTGTGCTTCTCTTTACTCTGTTACCAACCATCACTCTCTTCACCTGCCCCACCTCCTACCTGTGCTTCCCTTTACTCTGTTACCAACCATCACTCTCTTCACCTGCCCCACCTCCTACCTGTGCTTCTCTTTACTCTGTTACCATCTATCACGCTCTCTTCACCTGCCCCACCTCCTACCTGTGCTTCCCTTTACTCTGTTACCAACCATCACTCTCTTCACCTGCCCCACCTCCTACCTGTGCTTCCCTTTACTCTGTTACCAACCATCACTCTCTTCACCTGCCCCACCTCCTACCTGTGCTTCCCTTTACTCTGTTACCAACCATCACTCTCTTCACCTGCCCCACCTCCTACCTGTGCTTCTCTTTACTCTGTTACCAACCATCACTCTCTTCACCTGCCCCACCTCCTACCTGTGCTTCCCTTTACTCTGTTACCAACCATCACTCTCTTCACCTGCCCCACCTCCTACCTGTGCTTCTCTTTACTCTGTTACCAACCATCACTCTCTTCACCTGCCCCACCTCCTACCTGTGCTTCTCTGTTACCAACCATCACTCTCTTCACCTGCCCCACCTCCTACCTGTGCTTCCTTTACTCTGTTACCAACCATCACTCTCTTCACCTGCCCCACCTCCTACCTGTGCTTCTCTTTACTCTGTTACCAACCATCACTCTCTTCACCTGCCCCACCTCCTACCTGTGCTTCCCTTTACTCTGTTACCAACTATCACTCTCTTCACCTGCCCCACCTCCTACCTGTGCTTCTCTTTACTCTGTTACCAACCATCACTCTCTTCACCTGCCCCACCTCCTACCTGTGCTTCTCTTTACTCTGTTACCAACCATCACTCTCTTCACCTGCCCCATCTCCTACCTGTGCTTCTCTTTACTCTGTTACCAACCATCACTCTCTTCACCTGCCCCACCTCCTACCTGTGCTTCTCTTTACTCTGTTACCAACCATCACTCTCTTCACCTTCCCCACCTCCTACCTGTGCTTCTCTTTACTCTGTTACCAACCATCACTCTCTTCACCTGCCCCACCTCCTACCTGTGCTTCCCTTTACTCTGTTACCAACCATCACTCTCTTCACCTGCCCCACCTCCTACCTGTGCTTCTCTTTACTCTGTTACCAACCATCACTCTCTTCACCTGCCCCACCTCCTACCTGTGCTTCCCTTTACTCTGTTACCATCTATCATGCTCTCTTCACCTGCCCCACCTCCTACCTGTGCTTCTGTTAACTCTTTCACCACTCATTTCACTTATATCTCAGAATTAAATCAACCTTTCACTTTCTACCTTTTGGAAATAACTCAGTACTCTGTACTGTGACATCTATCCTACTGCACAGTTATTTGACTATATCTGTATAGAATATAATTAGCATAAGAAGCCTTACTACTTTATATACAGTTACTAATATTATCTATTTTGACATTGTAAAATGTACTTTAATTGTATCCTGCCTGAAACTGTTCATATTGTACAACTTAAAAGATTCTGTTTGCACTGCACGTGCGGGAGCTGTTCTCCCCGGGCCTCTGCTAAAAAGGGATATCTGTGCCCTGCCAGACTTCCTCAGTCAACAAATGTAAATAAATACAAATAAAATGTGAACAGAGAACAGTGGCACTGAAAGCACAAAGAATAGCTAACCCACCTAAAAGCAGAGATTTTTGGCAGGGAGACTTAGACAAATAGATGATAGAGAGGGGGAGTACAAAGGTCAAATGCTCAGGGACAGGAGGTATTACTAGGGATCCCAATTAAACTGAAAAGGTAATGAGCTCAGACGTTAAACATTTATGCTAGATCAACACACTATTTTATTAGCAAGGAAGATTTTGAACATTTTTTCAAGGGACTTATGATAAAAGAATTAGACTAGGAAAATAAGCTGCTAGCCCAGATAAGTAACTATGAGATTAAGAATCAGATGGGCAGGCAGGCAACTGGGAAGACTCCTGGGGTGGATGGTATTTCTGTGGAACTATGAAAGAAATTTAAAGATGTGACGATATTAATTTGGCATCCCCCTTTACAAGGAAAGCTTTAAAAGGGTGGCAATTCCACCCTCATGGAAAAAAAGCATTAATAACAGTTATCCCAAAGAAGGGGAAAGATCCCACAAACACAACATCTTATTAACCCATTTCAATACTGAACTATGACTATAAGGTATTTATAGCTATCCTAGCAGAAAGACTGTCAGATGTTTTATCTAAAATAATAATGAAGATCAATGTGGTTTTATTAGCAAAAGGTAAACATTTGACAGGATTCTTAAAGCACACACAATACAGTGGTATGTGTTGAAGAAATTTGGCCTGCCAACTAACTTTATATATATATACAAAGGAGATATATTTGGGATTTAAGGCTATGATGAAAATTAATGCAAGTGTTTCTTCCCTGTTTAAGTTTCAAAAGGGCAAGAGGCAGGGTCCCCCCCCCTCATTTTTGATATATACCTAGAATCACTACCTCACTGCGGTGGTGGTGCTGCGGTATCATTGTCCCCTCACAGTAAGACGTTGTCCTGTTCGATTCTCAACTAAAGCGTCTTCTGTGTGGAGACATGCATCAATCAGCGTACCTTCGTTGAAGGTTGTGTGTCAGAGCTGGCAACTCGGCACATAAAAATGTACTGCCAATCATTAGCAGACAGGAGTTCCGCTGTGGCGACCCCTAACCAGGAAAAGCCGAAAGACACAACAACCTAGAATCATTACCTCAAGCAATTAGGCAATCCAATATTATGAGGTACACGTGTAATACAAAAGAAGGTAAAATCACCTTATTTGCTAATGATATACTCTTGTTTAAAAAAATCTGGAAAGGACTCCACAGTTATTTGATCTCTCTTTCTCTCTCTCTTTGCCGTTTACACACCATGTGGTACATCTGGCAAATGGTTATTTGATACCATGGAGACATTTCAAAGAATGTTCAGCTATAGGGTTAAATAGATAAAACAAAAGTATTCTGCTTAAACTATTCTTCCCATCCCAGAACTTGTTCAAACATCTCCATACCTATGGGGACATTACAGTTTGAAATACCTAGGAGTCTAGTACAAGAGAAAAGCGACTGACTCATTTGAAAAAACATGACAACAGGTTAACACCAAATCGACTGCTGAAGAAATGGGAAATAATGGAACGTGATGTGGATCAAAGAATACAATGAATTCAAATGTTTGTGGTGCCCTTGGAACTTCATGTGGCGTGGGCTTTCATTTATGATCCAGGTAGGAAATTCTGAGATAATATTTATTTATTTAACATTTGGTTACTGGCAAAGTCCTACTGGACATGAGTCCTTTTTCAGCGAAGGCCCGGCCACATAAAAACAGAGATTACATAATACAATTTCACAGGTGCAATAACAAGACATGTTACATTCAAAATTTATATCTTTCAAAAAAAATTAAGAAAAAAATGTTAGGTGACGATACCTATGAGATAAAAGACGGTTGTAACACCTTAAGTATGAGGTCAACTTCAAAAAGTTATATTAAAACAGGAAGCAGTAGTTGGGAAGAAGATAGAGGAATGAACAAGGAAATCTATACATTGAAGAGAGGTTTAATGCATAAACAGTGAGGGAGGGTGTTTACCAAGAAAGTTAGAGGAGCAAGAGGAGGAAGGAGGAAGACTAGCCCGGGGAGTCGCAGTTACAAATCCAATTTGCTTGTAAATGTGCTTTTAGTCATTTTTTAAACTGAGGTAGGGATGTAGTGGCTGCTATGTTTGTGGGCAGAGTGTTCCACTTATTAGGTATATAGTGCAAATAGAGAGAGGCTCCGGCCGAGTAGTTAGCCTTTGTGACTTCAAGGAGAGGTCTGTTATTGGAGCGTAGGACCCTCGTACTTATGTAGTGATGTAAAAGGTTTTGTAATGCTAGGGATTTCTTAGGGTGATATAGAATTTTCTGGTCTAGTATGAGTTGGTTGTGGAGGAGGAGATGAGGAAGTTCAAGTGGGTTGAGTTGTTTAAGGGATGAGTAGTGATGTGTGAGATGTGCGCTACTAGTGGCAAATGTTGCGATCTTGTTATAACAGTTTTGAGTTTAGTTATATCTGATTTCCTAAGACTGGTTAGGATTGGGGAGGCATGTAGGAGTGTGGACATAAGATGTATTTGTGCTATTTTTGCCCTAGTACTGTTAGTTAGGAATTGTTTATTTTGATACAGTCCCCCTAGTTTTTTATGTACTTTCTTAATGGTGAGAGAAATATTAGTGTCAAATCTGATGTTGCAGTCTATCTCAACTTTTAGGAGCTTGGTATGAGTTACAGGAGAGATAGCTGTTTTATTATTAGATGTGATAGTAAATGAGGTTGTAGGTGTGCTGTGGTTAGTCGGTTGGAATATGAGAAGTTTGGTTTTGTTAGGATTTAGTATTAGCTGAAAGTTGGCAAGCCACTTTTCTACAGAAGGTAAGGTCTGACCTTTTAGTTGCAGTTCATAGAAAGAAGGAGAGGAGCAAATTAGAGTAGAGTCGTCAGTGTACTGGATGACTGACGCATCTAGAGTAGAGGTATGGAGGTTGCTAATGAAGATATAGAACAGTAAAGGACCAGGAAACAGATGGCAAAATTTGTCTGGGGAGGAAAGAAACCCAGAGTGAACTGACAAGAATTAATACTATGAGTAGACAATTGAGGTCTAAGACTAACTAATTCTGAGGAATATCATAGAGCACCCAAATCAGGCTGATGTGCTTATTTCAGGCTGCAGAGAAAGGGGCAAAATGAAAGCATTTGACACTGGCGTATAAGTATCCCGATATGCTAATGCACCTCTTGACTTGGCCCAAAGTCCTCAATAATCAAGAGAATAATATGCACACTTGCCAGACCCATGAGGCGATAGAGGTAATATTTAGGAATAAGGTTTATAAGTAATATATATATGTTTGAAACTTGACAAACTGGAGCAGTGGGCACTTAGAAGGGTTGGAAGGATGGTGGTGGAAACACTGGAAGGTTACATTTTGGAAGCAAGTGAGAATGGAGCAAGGGGAGTTGGACTGGGATAAATTCAGGAAAGCTTAACAGTTATTAGCTACAGAATTGCTTGAGGGGTCTGACGTTCTAGTAAAACATGATGAACTGATAAAGACCATGGAATTTAGCAGGTCAGACTTACTGGAATTATTAATTGAAACAAGATCATCCTCTTTTGACCAGAGGCACTTGGTAGGATGACTCTACAGGGCATTAGAAAGGATATCTGGGAGGGGAAAAAGTAAAAAGAATGGGGAGACAAGGAGGGAGCTAAACAGAAAAATGTGACGGGAACAAAATCTGTCTCCTTCCTAGTTAGGCTACCAAGGCAAGAAACAAATTCAGGATCTTTTTCTGGAAATGTTCCCCTAGGTTTCTAGTCTACGATGGAAATGTGATAAAGGTGAGAGGGATATATGGAAACATATTTAAATTCAGGATCTTTTCCTGGAAATGTTCCCCTAGGTTTCTAGTCTACGAGGGAAATGTGATAAAGGTGAGAGGGATATATGCAAACATATTTAAATTCAGGATCTTTTCCTGGAAATGTTCCCCTAGGTTTCTAGTCTACGATGGAAATGTGATAAAGGTGAGAGGGATACATGCAAACATATTTAAATTCAGGATCTTTTCCTGGAAATGTTCCCCTAGGTTTCTAGTCTACGATGGAAATGTGATAAAGGTGAGAGGGATATATGGAAACATATTTAAATTCAGGATCTTTTCCTGGAAATGTTCCCCTAGGTTTCTAGTCTATGAGGGAAATGTGATAAAGGTGAGAGGGATATATGCAAACATATTTAAATTCAGGATCTTTTCCTGGAAATGTTCCCCTAGGTTTCTAGTCTGATATGGAAATGTGATAAAGGTGAGAGGGATACATGCAAACATATTTAAATTCAGGATCTTTTCCTGGAAATGTTCCCCTAGGTTTCTAGTCTATGATGGAAATGTGATAAATGTGAGAGGGATACATGCAAACATATTTAAATTCAGGATCTTTTCCTGGAAATGTTCCCCTAGGTTTCTAGTCTACGATGGAAATGTGATAAAGGTGAGAGGGATACATGCAAACATATTTAAATTCAGGATCTTTTCCTGGAAATGTTCCCCTAGGTTTCTAGTCTACGATAGAAATGTGATAAAGGTGAGAGGGATACATAGAAACATATTTAAATTCAGGATCTTTTCCTGGAAATGTTCCCCTAGGTTTCTAGTCTACGATGGAAATGTGATAAAGGTGAGAGGGATATATGGAAACATATTTAAATTCAGGATCTTTTCCTCCTGAAATGTTCCCCTAGGTTTCTAGTCTACGATGGAAATGTGATAAAGGTGAGAGGGATATATGGAAACATATTTAAATTCAGGATCTTTTCCTGGAAATGTTCCCCTAGGTTTCTAGTCTACGATGGAAATGTGATAAAGGTGATAGGGATACATGGATACATATTTAAATTCAGGATCTTTTCCTGGAAATGTTCCCCTAGGTTTCTAGTCTACGATGGAAATGTGATAAAGGTGAGAGGGATACATGCAAACATATTTAAATTCAGGATCTTTTCCTGGAAATGTTCCCCTAGGTTTCTAGTCTACGATGGAAATGTGATAAAGGTGAGAGGGATACATGGAAACATATTTAAATTCAGGATCTTTTCCTGGAAATGTTCCCCTAGGTTTCTAGTCTACGATGGAAATGTGATAAAGGTGAGAGGGATATATGGAAACATATTTAAATTCAGGATCTTTTCCTGGAAATGTTCCCCTAGGTTTCTAGTCTACGATGGAAATGTGATAAAGGTGAGAGGGATATATGGAAACATATTTAAATTCAGGATCTTTTCCTGGAAATGTTCCCCTAGGTTTCTAGTCTACGATGGAAATGTGATAAAGGTGAGAGGGATACATGGAAACATATTTAAATTCAGGATCTTTTCCTGGAAATGTTCCCCTAGGTTTCTAGTCTACGATGGAAATGTGATAAAGGTGAGAGGGATACATGGAAACATATTTTTGAACATGTCAAAAACTGGAAAACTTTAAAAGGGGGCTATAAAGTCTGGTGGAGAGGATTATGAGATTATTTTTGAAGTATGACACACTGGGTTTGAATTGGCTGGATTTACCTAATATTACTTCATCACAAAGGCTATTGGAAGCTATGATTATGAATTTGGCATAAAAATATAATAAATAGAAATCAGAAGACTTCAAGGGAGTTTAAGGTGGATGACCTGCTACATTTGGTTCAGGATCTTAAAAGAACTAAAAAGTTACCTCAAACCATAATCCTAGTACAGAACATAACAAAAATGGAGCATATGAAATAACAGGCAGATGTCATTAGAAATGTACTAGGAGCTCATATGACTGACCAGGTACTAGCATTATGTAAGTAAGCAGAGACTTAGACTAGGATATGGGAACACCTGAAGGTAATAACCAGATGCTTGATATTAACCCCCATTCTACTGTTCTGTTGGAAAACTGGAAAACTTGTACTAAGATTTATTAATGTTTGAAGTTTATGTGGTCATTTTCCTGCAGCTTAATACCAAAAAAATCATTTAACCTACCCTTAGCATCTGACTTTAAATAATTAGTAAATAGTAGATTTGCCACAATTCTGATTTTTACTAACTAGTGAGTATGATTCACAATTACTGATTCCCACAAAATACAATGAACTGTGCAACTTGCATCTCTAATAATTAACATCAATTTAAAAATCTGATAAGTCACCTTTCAGATACTTAGAAATAAATCCCATAAATCAGTTATTTCCTAATATCAAGCAATACAGCTAGCTAATGCCACCTTCAGTAGCATGTTAGCAGCAAAGAAGAAACTTTTTAGTTTTGACAGGTAAAACGTTACTGCAGGAGGCAGTACCCACAGATGAAAAAGTATCAAATATCAATGTTATGGTACTACTAAGGACAAAGAAACCACTGACAGTTCACCCGACTCACAACAGTTACATCACTGTCTCAATCAATCTCTTCATGCCCTCCTTTCGGAAGGAAAGTACAACTGCGTACGTTGTACTTACCCATAACAGTAGATGTTCAAATTCCTCACTGCTGCAGTAGACTTTAAGCTATATGGATTGTGTCCTGCCCAAGACCCAACACCTAACCAGCTTCCACAATATTGGCATTGTTCCCCATTTCCACTTTAAATGCTGATCAAACAGCCCTGAGTAGTGAAAATTGGCAGTCAGATTGAAATATCTTCAAGACTTTCTTGCCTAAATGTAAAGTAGTTCTAGTGTACTCATCCTGAAGTAAACAAAAAATACCCACCAAGCTACTTCCCAACAATACTAGGGGAAAGACGGCGAGACAGGCTACTGCAACAGAGTGGAATTTGAACATCTATTGTTATGGGTAAGTCCAACTTACACAACTGTTACCATGTTCACCATTTCTACTGCTGCAGTAGCCTTTAGACTAAATTGGTTGATTATCAAAGCCTATCCAACCTGTGAAGAAGGAGGATATGGATCCAGAAGCCCCAAAAGAATGGTCCTAACAAAGCTCGTCCTGGATCAAGAAAAGGATCCAGTTTGCAATGCTTTGTAAAGGTATGCAGAGTGGACCATGTAGCCTGTTTTTATATAGCTTCTCCTTTCTTAGTCTACACGTAAAAATAAACAGCCAATAAGCTTTTCTAAAGGACCTGGAGCTGTCAATATAGTACCTGAGCTGTCCTTGCAGAATTTTATACTCATTCAAACCTAGTTCTAAGGGTCAGGATAAAGGACTGGGAGATTCATGGCCTGATTCAAAGTCAATTCTCAAACAACAATGAGCTCAAATGAGGGATTTGTTCTTTATAACACCCTATCATTATGGATGGCCAGATAGGATTCACCGACCATGAAAGATTTCAGTTTAGATGCTCTTGTTGCAGACAGCAGAGCAATGAGCAGAAGGGTTTTCCATATAAGGAACCTTAAAACTGCTTGGTCTGTTGGTTTAAACACAGATGTGGTTAAACTGTCCAGGAAAAAAGATCTGAGGAAGAAGCAACCTTTTGTGTGGTGGTCTCATGTGTAACACTCCTGTCACAAAATGTTTTATTAAACATATTGAAGAAAGTGGAAGATCCATGGGCAGATACACATAAATGGTCACAAGATGTACCCTGATGAAGGAGTACAAAAGGCAAGAGTAAAAACTTACACACATATTTGTGCACCAGTTAATCCCTGATAGTGGCTAGTGGCTACTAGTTAGTGGCTAGGTATCAACTAGAAAATCTTGCCCATATGCTAATATAGCACTTTCTAGTAGTTGGATTTCTTGCTGCCTTTATTACCTGCTGCATGTTCTCTGAAATGAGGTGACAAAATGGCATCAGAATTGAAACATTCAGGAAGACAACTGAAGATTTTTTTACCCTGGGGTGTATCAAGCACTGGCTGTCTTGAGTTAGTAGATTCAGATTATGAGGAACCTGTTGTAATCACTCTTGGCCAATTCCATAGAAAGGGAGAAACAATATTGTCTAGGCCAAAATGGGGGGTCACAACAAATATTTTGAAGAGCCCTTATGAATGTTCAGAATTACCTTGGCTCTAAGTGGAATGGGTGGAATGCGTAAAAGAACATTCCCATCAAGGGAAATGAAAAGCACCTCTTAATTTGTCTGTTTTGAAAGGCAGCAAACAGACCTATCAAATGTTGTCCCCACCACTGGATCAATTCTTGGACCCCCCCCCCCCATTCCATTTCCATTTTTTTCTTCTTTTAAAAGAACATCTTTATTGAATTATCATTTATGAGACAGATAATCCTGCATTTATATAAATGAAGACTAACCATATTGACATATTTTCAGTTGCAAACGTAATAAATCATATATAATCTTCTATACAATCATTGTCAATCAAGCATGACATGATTCATTCAATCCCTGCCTTCCCTTAAACTTCATTCCTTCTCCAAAACATTACTGTGCATGTCATGTTCACACAATTGCTATTTTTCTATGTAATTTGCTCCTACCCTTTTCTAAAGATTCTACTTCTAGTTCTTATATCTCTGTGACTATATTCATTACTTCTAGTACAGCTGTTTTAAACTTTGATTTCCATTTTCTAGTAACTGCTTTTTTGGTAGCCAGCAGAACGAAATTCAGCAAAGCCTTACTATGTCTAGGCAATTCAGACCTTCTATCACAACTTAAAAAATCTTTCCTTATTTATACCAATTTGTTCACCCAGTATTTCTGACAGAGTTGTCTGCAGGGAATTTTTAGAGTCTGCCAGTTCATTATATCCCAAAAATTCTGTTTCCAGTTACCTCTTTTTTCCAGTCATACCTACAACACTTGCAACTTATCTGAGGAAACATTCTTTGGAGTCTGCCTGGGATATAAAAATACCTATGCAAACACTTTCAAGCAAACATCCTAAATCTTCCACACTTTGTTGCATATATGGGAGCCATACATATATCCTCTCATTTATTTTTGAAATGTTTGTCCAATCTCTCTTGCCAATTCTCTCTAACCTCCTCTGACTGATTCCTATAGTTATCGTAAAGCATTGTATGTGCCACACTCTGTTTTTAACAGCAGCTTCTCTTCTAGATTCAACTAAAAACCCTCCCAGTGCTGGTCTATCACTTAGCATTCCCCTACTGCTTTCTCTTTGCCTATACTCTGGTATCAGTCCTTGATAGGGAAGGCAGTCCCTAGCATGCAGTCCAAATGCATTCTTGGCCTCTTCCCATTCTATTACATTTCCTTCTAATTATTTACTCACAATACCTTGGTTCCTTTGCCACTTTTCTCCAGTAAATTATAGTCTCCTCTTGCAATTTATTTTCCATTATTGATGGTCTGTCCAGAGTCTGCTCATCTTGTCTGTTTTGTTAGAATGCAAGATGTTTGGAGGGTTAATGAGTGCTGTAAAGTTAACTTCAAACAGTCACAGCCAGCTTTACTAGAGAGAACACCCTTGTACCCCTTTGCTAGTAGATGTACACATCACTGTGGTCTTGTCTGTAATTATGTGTAGAGATCCTGGAGACCACAGATAATGAAGAAACTTAAAGGCATAGATCACAGGCCACATGTCTAATATTTATGTGCTTTGATCTATCCGAAGAATCCTACATATACCCCATAGAAACTGACCCAAAGCAAAATTTGAGGTGTCTACAGTTACAGACAGAGTTGGAGGTTGAGGACAAAAGGGAAGGCTCGTATTTTGTTGTTTCTAAAGTCTCCACCAGTTCCTTTATTAGAAAGTTCAACATTGACATCTGAAAATCTAAAAGATGCAAGTACTGGATCCATTTGTTTTTAAATACCATTGAATCTTTTTTCATGTGTAACCTAGCAAGAGGAATCAAGACAATCACAGAATTCATGAACCTCAAAATCCTGAAAAACTCTCTTGCTGAAGTCTGTGACTGAGTTGATAAGCTCAGGAAGATTTCACCATAAAAATACACCTTCTTCTGAGTCAAAAAGGCCTTTTCTAGAAGAGTCTTTAACACATCCTACAATGACAATCCTGTATAAAGCAGTCAAGGAGGATTTCTGAATGTTTAACTGGAATCTCAGGCAGGTCAGAAGAGAAGAAAAACCACATTAAGAACTCTTGACTGCTGGGAGAAGACTCTGCAGAGATACGTTAAACATCTAAATAAGATAAAAGTGAATGTCATTTAGTCTGCAAAGAGATGTGGCTGGAGCTACTGCAAACACCCTTGTAGCAATAAATAACCCAAAGGGTAAGGCAAATAATTGGATATGTGACCGAGAGATAGAAAATATGAGAAGACCCCTGAAGTCTTTTTCTATGGGAATGTGATGGCATGCACCTTTTACCATAACGTTTCCTGAAGGAATGAGGGGTAACAAACTATAAAGAGTCACCCTATAGAAGTTTGGAGCTTCACAAAAAGATTTAGGAAGGAAAGATCTAGAACAGGTCTCTAAAAGATTCTTTCTGTGGGCCAGAAACACTCTGGAATAGAGCTTTTTGACCTTATATTTGAAGGCACTATGAGGCTTAAGATTAGCAAATGCTGAACAACTTGGAAGAAAAAAATCTGGTTTAGAGGGTAGAAAGAAGCTCCCCTGAAAGGAGATTTTTTTCATTCAGTGCCAAATGTATTCCTCCTGAACCTTTAACATCCATGAGCCTGTCACATACTGTTGCCAAAGGGGAAATGTGCAGACCCAGTTACTGGGACAGATTTTTGAGAGATTGCGGAAAGTGGGGTGTGGAGGGAAGAATGCTGGTCCCTAACCACCTCCTCTTATTGATTCCATTTAATTTGAGATGGTAGATTTTGCTTATTATGTTTCTGAGACATGAAAGAGGATCTTGGAGATTTGTAAGAGGAGACCTGAAATAACCTGGAACATCCCTGGATTATTATTTCTGTTATTAGACTGGCTAAGGCCATGAAAAGTAGATAGGCCCAATAAAACATCTTTACAGCTGAATTTTAAGTCATCAAAAAAGTTTTGTTTATGTACCCAGGCGGGTCTACTTCACATGACTGAAAACTCAAAATACTGAAGTTCATTTGACTGAGACCACAATATCTAATTTTTAAAATACTGAAAACTCATTTAACTGAGTCTCATTATACCGATAGCTTGCAATGCTGAATTTCAAAATACTGAATTTTAAGCCATAGACTTAAAAAGGTGTTTCCCTTCACCTGTGACTTGCTTGTGATAAAAAAATTACTGTAACTTAGAGTGCCAACTGTCAGAATACTGATAGTAGTGTAGAAAGTAGTGTTGTAGTGTTTCTAAATGTAGGAATGTCTCTCTACATTTTTATGGGCAGTATCTAAAGAAATATGGCGGACGTTTTGTGTGCTCCTGGCAGCAGTGGCAGTGTGTGCACAGTACTGTAAGGTAAGTAAAAGGTATATGCCCTTTTCCCCACTGTAGTGTGATCCTGGAGTTAGTATATATAGTTAGGCCCTTACCCCACCTAGTTTGGTTTTATATCGTCCAGTTTCTGTTAAGAGGGTAAGTAAGTCATTTTTAAGTTTTGGAAAGAGTTAGTCGATGTTGTAAGTGTGCATGTCTACGGCTTAAAATTCAGTATTTTGAAATTCAGCATTGTAAGCTTTCAGTATAATGAGACTCAGTCAAATGAATTTCAATATTTTGAAAATTAGGTATTGTGATCTCAGTCAAATGAAATTCAGTATTTTGAGTTTTCAGTCATGTGAAGTAGATTCACATAGGCATGCCTTTCAAAACAGTAGCAGAAGAGGCCCAAGACAAAGTATCTGCACAATCATACACTCTACGTAAAGCATGTTTAGATATTTGAGATGTTGGAAATAATGAAATCTGAGTGGGAGGTGAACTTCTCAAACTGTCTATATATAGTGAAGTAAGCACTTCCACTTATGGATCAGATAGTTAAGAATTCCAAATGACAAATTTGAAGAAAAAATGCTTTTAGCAACTTCATTCAAATGTCCCCCTCTATGTCAGTAGGAGAAGAGTTGGAGGTCCCCTGATGACTGTTACCTGTTGGTGTAGGTGCCAAGATACTGCAGGGTCAGATCTAGGATTACAAGACAAGTGTTGATTAGCGTAAGAAACCTTGAAAAGCCTATCTGATTCCCACTGAAAAGTGTGAATAAGAGAAGTACAGGCAGCCTTCTCTACCTCCTCCAAGGCTGTCACTGAAGGAGGAATACCCATAGAATGAGACACCATATCATTAATATCACCTCAATTTGAGGGGAACATCCATTTGTTCCCCTAAAACATCTCATTCATCTTGGCAATTATCTGAGAAACAGAAAATTCCACCAAAGAAGGATGTGAGGACCACGTTTCTCTGTTAAAGTTTTGGGCTGGAGAATATGCAGGAGATAAAGCCCTGTCTCTGAATCCAATGGTATATCTTCCTCAGGAATATTCTGAATGACCTGGTTTACAGATACTGTATGCAAAGTACCAGGATTACCTGCAACATGTTTCTGTCTAAAGCAAGAAAATCTTTTTTTTTTCTAATAGATATTGCTTCTTCTGATAAATAATGTTCAAGGTTTATTTATTTATTTATTTATTTATTTATTTATTTATGTATTTATTTATTTTTAAAGGTATCTGTAGAGACCGACTTAAGAAAAGAAATGTGTTCCCCATGAAGAGGTCTCTTCTCCAGACAGATCCTGCAGCATCCTCCAGAAAATAACCATGTTCCAGTAAAGATGGTTTCCCATACTCAGCTCAGACAATGGAGCAACCAAAGAGGATGTGGCTGACATCTCAGTTCATGGTGGCTAAAAGAATTACACCAGAGGAAGCCAGAGAGGTGAGAGAACAGTCTGAGGAAAATGCTGACCACTAAAGAATCACCCACCATTGACTGAGGCAAAGACCGAGCTCGTCATGTCTGCAAGGGCTCTCTAAATTACTTTTTCTTTCTAGGAACCATCAAGTTGGACCAGCAGGAGCTGGGTAGGTATTAATGCTGTGACCTCAGAGGATGCTTCTCATGTGACTAACAGTGCTTGAACAAGTTGGTCAGAAAGTAAGCTGTCAAATAATTTGTACAAACAGCATACTTCCACTTACATGCACACTCGCACATCATGTCCCCAAAGCACTGTAATGCATAAGCACCACACAATACTCCTGTCAAAAACCCTTTAGAACAAAATCAGTCCAATATAAAATAATGGCAGGTAAGTTGTCACAGTGTGACCACAAGCATTACTTTACCCAGAGCTCCCTGCCCAAATGAAAACACTCACCAAAAATAAAATCATAAAACACAAGAATGCTTACATAAACAGTATATTTCATCACAAAATAAGTCTTCAGCTTAGCCAAAATTAAAAATAGTGGTCCCTGATAGGAACTTTCTGGTTTTAAAGAAATACTGGGCTTCTTAATGGACCAAAGTCACCAAACTGAAATAAAAGTTTAAAAGAAAACACTTTTTTTCAAAACATATATATATATATATTAACAATAGCAAATAATTAAAAATTCTGTGTAAACATGTTCCCAAAGGGGACTTATCTGCCAGAATAGGAGCTGAAGTGCCAGCTTCTCCTCTGGTGAAGCCTCTGAGCTGCTTCCTTACAAGAAGGCAAGAAAGTACTGAAGGTTTTACTCTCTGATTTTCTCCCTCTGGCTGTTCAGTTAGCAGTTAGACTAAGTGTGGAACAGAGTCAGAGCTTTTGAAAGCTGGCTTACTGTGTCATGGGCAGACACAGCCCACATAGCCTAAGGCCTACTTACTAAAGCAGTGGGAATGATGAACATCCCCACTGCTAGTATGTCATATGGATCGTGATAAATGTTGAAAAATGGGACACTGAGCCATGAAGCAAAATGAAAACATGTCACAGTTGTTGCATCCACTGCAGTTGCACACTACATTCCTTAAGATCACATAGATTCATATGTTAAGTATTAAGCTAGCCACCCTTACAGCCCATTTTAAGCCTAACCGATTTCCCTTTTTGTGCTTGAATTAACCTGATTTGGCAGAACTAAATAATTTGTTTCAACACTTCAGCGGTAAGATATCAATACACATTTAGTTTGAAGAATGAGCAATAAGAACTCACCTTTAGCCTCCAACTAGGATGTCCAATGTCTGAAATCCTTCTGAAAAAGGATTCCGTCTTCATTTTTGCATTCAACATGCACTCCTCTGGCATACCCTGAGTTTGTGTAATGAACAGCAACTAAAAGAAACAAAGGATGAGTGGTATGATCACATGGAACACGTATGTCAACCTAACCACCTGCCAGTAGCCATTCAGGAATCTGGCAGCAGCAGCACATACTGATAGCTGTAAGAGACAGAGAGTAAGAATGTAACACTCTAAACCCATTATTTTAATACTGTCATTATCCCTAAAAACCATTATTTTAATACTCGGTCATTATCCCCAATCTTCAGTATGGTACAATAAAATCAGCAGAAAGCCACATTTAACACACAGCTCATCAATACACACCACTCCACAATGCAGCATACAAAAATGGAGAAAATGCAATGAATGTCTACATGACATACAGGTAGTTCAATAATCCAGTCGAGATGGTGCTTATTTTGTCAAAGCTGAGGAAAGACCAGTCAGACACTGACCTGCTGCTGGAACTTATGAAGAGACACAAACATTATGCAAGACTATAACACTGTGCTCCGAGCCAAAACTTGTGAAGTATTACTAAAAACATGGGGAAGAAAAGCAATCATTTAAATCATGTTTCTATAAACTCCAATGACATGAAACTAACACAAGCACTCTTCAAAAAATCAGCCATGCACATTATAAAATACCACTCAATCTGGTACCATTAACAACATAATGTAACCACTTTTTCTTTACACTGTTATCCTCCATCCAATGACCAATGAGTCCTCATCCTCTAGTAGTGCATCTGGTTTCTTTTTCTGTTTACCAGGAGAGAAAAGTGACCATCTGGGATCATCATCATCATCATTTGATGAGAGATGGGAGGTTTTCATATGCTAATTCCTGCTGTGTAAGAGGTAAGTGAGATCTGCAGTGCAGGACCAGTACTGTGTGTTTGCATAGACAACACACACACACACACACACACACACACACACACACACACACACACACACACACACACACACACACACACACACACACACACACACACACACACACACACACACACACACACACACACACACACACACACACACACACAAAACAGCTGGTGTAAGGCATGCAGTGGGTCGGATCACCTTCATATAAGGATGGATAAGAAGACATCTGCTGTTCCTTTCAATGCCCAATGACTAGCTTCTTCAGAGCTTAAGCTCACTACTCAAAACAGAGCTGCTGTTATGACTCTGTCCCTCTGCATCACAAATGTGTTCTGAGCAGTATACGAAACAAGCTGAACAAAAAATGACAACTTACACAAAAAATAAAACCAAACACATGAATCACACAAAGTGATCACACAGAGTAAAAGTGTTTGCCCCAAAACATAGACTTCTTCAGCCAGCAGTACTACTTCATCACACTTAAACAAGACAAACATATCACATGACCAAATCATGTGATTAATGATTCAATCTCCTTTACTTTAAAAATAATTTGAAATTTCCTAAGTCATTCAAACCTTAGGGGCTGCAGGCATTAAGCTTAAAATTGCCAAGAGTATTCTCTCCAATTTCCAACTGAGCTAATTTTCCACATGAAGTTTAAACCTGTAATTTTTAACTTCCCAAGTGACAGAAAAAAGTGTTTTTATCACATAATAGAACGTCTGTACAAAGCAGGTGTGCTGTCCTTTACCTGTATTGTTGGTATGTCAAATTGTATAATGCAACTCTGATCATTCTGCCTATATAAAATACTTCACATCTGGTGCAACATGCTGCATAAACTGTGAACTTAGAGTTACACTTAAAATATAATTGGTATATTTACGTTACATTCTTCCAGTGGAAGCACAGGCAACCCTTAGCCAAAGTACTTACATTAGTTACAAGGTTTACTATGACAACGTTGAAATACACAATCTCAAAAAAACAAAATGCTGAAATCGTAATACTAAAAGAAGAAAATGCTGAAGACCACAATGACAACCCCCTGCAGGACCAATGTTAGCACTAGTTTCCAGGTCCAAATAATTGGTAGGGAGATATGGTATTTAATACTTCTAGACACTGTGGTCTTTAGCGTTTTGGTCTTTGGATATTATTGCCTCAGGATACTGACTTTCAGGGTTGTGAATTTCAGGTCTGTCATAGTAAACTGATTACAATTATCACATTATTAGTGCCACTTGGTTCAAATTCCAGGCACAGAGTTAAGTCATGCAACTTCAACTGAAACACGTATTTAATATTTCTTAAACCAAGGGTTACTTATTCTAATAAAGTCTTTATTAAAGAAAAGATTAAAGTGCAAAGCTCTTTAATACAACTTTGTTAATCGAGTGAGCATTATGAATCCTTGCCAGTTACAGTTATTGTTTGAGTAACTGGTCATACACACTGCTTAGCTCAGCAGTGCTGTTTGGTTTTAATATGAGATTAAGTTCTGCTCCTGTAAAAATAAATACCATAAATACTGTTGCTTAAAATGTTTAAGGGACTGCTTAATATATAAAAGTGTTCTCAAGGCATAAAAGAAAAAAAGACAATATAATCCTTACCACACATACATGATTTGTGGGCCTAGTCATTTAATTTATTGATACAGAGCTTTTTAAACTTTGACTGTAGGCAGTTACTGTACACCAGAAGCTAAAACCATGATATCTGCAATGCACAGCCAAGCAACATTACCAGCATAGTAACTAGAGGTCTTGCTCATTCCATAAAACTGATTCCTACAAGTAGCATAGAGGACAGTAAGTGCAATATCAGCTACAAGAAGTTCAGCATCATTAAGCAGAACTTCCTCAACTACTAGTTAAGTGATGAAGTCCCAGCCTTCATGTGGCATGGAGGGATAAACCCCCCTGAATATAATCTAGGCAACAAGGATTCAATTAGCAGGTTGGGAAACTGATAGGAAAATAGGGAAAGAGAAGGAGTGCCTGTTCTCTGGGGATGAGGATACTGGAGCCGGCTAGCTAGTTCTACCAATCTGGTGCAATGCAGTGGAGGCTGCACGGAGCACCCACAAGTGGTGATCAGTCAGGAAGGTAGTGCTTAGTGGCATTGATGGCAGCTCCTGCCTACATATGGTAAGGAGCACACATACATAAGAGTGGTGAGAGCATAGACAGCCCTTCCTGTGATGTGGGTGGGCACATCACCACAGAGGGAGTGTTAGGATACACAATAATAATATTGTGATGACAAAGCTGCCAGGCAAGCACCTCTAATACCTCAGCAGACACCAGTGGTTCCCCACACACAAACGTTTTCTGTCTTCAAGCCTTAGAAAGGCATAAAAGGACCTCAGCTCTAGTAAAACAGATTCCATTATCAAGCCGCTGATCTGTAACATCCTCAGCTACCATTAAGTAATGCAGCCATTATGCTACACTTAATGTTTTTTATCTCACTAGCAGCTATAGTGTTTTTACATGTTAAAATTTATTTTATTTTATTTATGTATGTATGTATGTATGTATGTATTTGACATTTACAAGGAAAGTCCAACTGGGTTTGAGCTCATTTTCAGCAGAGGCCCAGGGAGAAAAGCTCCACAGTACACATAAACAGAATTAAAAAAAAATTGAACAATGGTTACAAATATTAAGGCAATAACAAAATAGTACAATATGTGAAATACAATAAAAGAAAAAATAAGCAAAATATACAAGTAAGCAATAAAGTTGACCATAATTATATACAAGGTAGAACAGCTTCTCTGCAATCTGTACAAACATTAAGTATCTGCCTTCAGGATCCTGGCCATAATATCTTTCTGTTTAGGTTTTACCCACACAGGTTCACCCCAGTAGTCTGTGCCTCCTCTGGTGATCATCTTAATGGTAAATAAGGAGGTATATCCCAGTACTTTTCCTGTTAACATCGGTTATAAATAAAACCTGCTGGAGAGACAGGTATGTATCCCCTACTCTGGAGCAGGCTCCCCATCCATGTGAAGCAGAGTTTCTCCCTAACCCAATTCAAGTGTAACTTTGACAACTGGAGGGCAAAAAGGAAATTCATCCTTGGTTTGGTGCTTATGTCTCTAATGGACACAGGCAGCCTGTAAATGGTTCATCTCCCTACCCCCTGCTTACACTTATCAAGCTTACAAAAATTTGTCACAGATTTGGGATGCATGCCTGAGAGGAATCAAAACCCTATCACCCAGTACCAGCTGAAGTGTGGTAGTGAAGATGAATGAGGGACCTCTTGTCTTGTGTGAGAAGATCCATCCTGTGAAATAACTTGTGATGAGTGCCCCTGGCCAGGTGAAAGAGAAGAGGGAACCACAGATGTCTGTTGGAAAACAGGGAGTCACAAGCAAGATTCTGGGTGTGTCCCACATGATCCTCTGCAAGACCCTGGGAAGTAAAGGAACAAGAGTATAGGCATACATGAACATACTCTTCCAAGAAAAAGACATGGCTTTCACTTTCCAAGCCAGTGGACTTTTAACTCTGGAACACAACAGGGAACGTGTGTGTTCAGAGGAGAGGCAAAAAGATCTACTTGAAGAGTACCCCACTAATGGACAATGTTCAGAAACACCTCTCTGTGAAGTATCCATTTCATGAGAATGTGCCTGGACCTCCTCAAAGAGTCTGCCACTAGATTGTGCTCTGAAGGGATGTAAACCATCTGAAGAACCAAGTGATGGCAGGTTGCAAAATCCCAGTCCTGAAGAGCCAGCCTGCAAAGAAGGTAAGACTTTGTGCCTCCCTGCTTGTTGATTGATGTACCAGATGACTGTGGTACTGTCCACATAGACCTTTAGAGGACCTGGAACCCAAAGGAAGTGAAAGGCCTGAATAGCTAAGATTAGAGCCCTCACCTCTTTGATACTGATATGGTCAGACATCATCTGATAGGACCAAAGACCCTGAACTTTCATGTTGTTGGAGGAACCTCCACAAATTCAACTGAAAGCATCTGTGTATAGCTAGTGAGTAGGAAGAGAAACCTCCTGAAAAGGCAGACATGGATTTAGGGAGATCTGATAAATCAACCAACAGAGTTGAAGTTTGATTCAGGGTAAAAGAGGGACTGGAAAATCCACAGGGTGATGGTGCTGGAGCCAAACAGTTTTGAGATACAACTGAAATTTCTTCATATGGAGTTTGGAAAAAGAACCATGGGAATGGTGGGTGCCATGAGCCCCAAGGCTCAGAGAAATTCCCTTGCCAGAAGAACTGGAAGAAGAGGAAACTGGAAATGAGCAGTCAAAGACAGATCTTGGGAGGCGGTAGACAAGCCAACATTGGGATGGTCTGACTCCTGCAACTTAAAAACACTTGGTACTGACAGGGAGTCAATACAGACTTTTTGAGACTAAGGTGTGGGAGCTGCTGAACAGGGGCTTGAATCAGAAGGTCATCCAAATAAGAGACTATCTGAATTCCCTGAAGTCTGCAGAAAGCTACTGAAGAAGCCAGACATTGGGTAAATACTCATGGAGGTATAAAAGATAAAAGAAAAAGCAGGGAACTGATGAGAGGATGAAACAGAGAAACACAAACATTTCCTAAAGAGAGGGTGAATAGGAATATGGAGGTAAGTGTCCTTCAAATCCATGGATCCAGTAAAGCTTGAAGAAGCAAAAGTCAAAAAAGGGTTTGAAGAGGAAACATCCTGAAAAAAGGAACCTTGAGAAAGGTGTTGAGATAGGACAGGTCTAAAATGAGCCTCCACAGCCCCTGTGGGCCATCTGGGGACCAGAAACATTCTGGAATAAAAACCTGTTTCCTGATGAGACAAGAGAACAGGTAGTATGATTCCATGTTCCATCAGATCCTGCAGGACCGGAGGAAAATGAGGAGGCTATCAAGGAGGAACCTGAGAAAGACCAAAAATGGAGGGGACTTCCAAGCCATAAAATAACTGTATTGGATGATGGGGAGAATACAGGTGTCTTTGGTAATCTGTTGCCAAACAGAAAAAAATGATGAAGACTGAGGGACAAAGGAATATGGCAAGGGGGAGGGGAGACTGGATGTCAGAGAGAGGCAGATTCATCAGGAAACGGTTTTTGGCCTTTGCAGCTCTCAGTTGGTTTATATCGGAAAATCCTTAGATTCTGAATCCATAGCTTAGAAATACTCTTACCTCTAGCAGGGTGTCTGGGCTGCCTACAGACAGAAGATAGTTCCTATGGAACAGGAGAAACAAATCTGTCTGAGGTCCTGCATAACTTTACCATCATCCTGCAGGATTTTAAACAATTCTGCAGCAGCAGTGCCAAAAAAAGATTCCAATTGTCTAAGGGAGGATCTAAAAGGTTGGCCTTAATGTCTTCAGGTAAATCCTGCAAGCATAACCAGGAATATAGCCTTATGAAAGAACCAGACAGCTACCCTACAGGAGGCATCAGCTGCATCACAGCTGCATTTAACAGAATGGTGAGCTACCTGACAGCCAGAACTCTGAAGAGAGACAGGAGAGGTCTTACTCTCTGAATCAGGCATATCAGTCAACCCCCACCCCACCTAGCTGGGAGAGAAGAGTCAGAGCATACATTATTATGTGGGTCTGATAATTAATGGCCCTAAAAGCCAAAGTAGCAGAAGCATACAATTTTCCCATATCTTGTCAGAAGGCAGAAGCTTGGAACATCAAAGCAGTTTAGATGGATCATCAGTGGACATGGAAACAAGAGAAGGATTAGATGAAGCACTTGTATACACGTACTTATGATCCTCAGGCACTTTGATAAACTTGTCTGGCTGTTTACTGGCCAAAGGTTGTCAGTCAGGAGCATAAGAAGCTGTTGTAAAAGTGTCCTATATGGCAGCTAGGACAGGAGGAACTGCAGAAGGTCTGGGGAGTCAATTTGCAAAAGTACATGCTATCTCTTTTGAACCTCTGAGACTTGGGAACAATACCACTTAAATTGTCTCATCATATGGAACTCTATATCTCCAAAGGATAATTCCTCAAAAGAAGAGTCAAGGGACAAAGAATCTTCTTCATCAGACCACAAATCCAAAAGACAGTGTATGTGTGAGAAATATGTTAAGGATGCTTGACCAGAGGCAGCTCCTCATCAAAAGAATCCAAATCCCCAAGTCTCATAGATGAGATGGATGACCAGGGAGCAACAGCAGTGACAGACAATCCCTGTGGAGGTCTCAAAGCAATGAGGGTATAAAAAACATTGAGTAAAGTCCTATCTCTCTTTGTGAGGACCTTTAGCCACCGGAGTCACATGCTTGGTTTTCTGCAATGAGGACATAAACATTGAGTAGAGTCCTGTCACTCTTTGTGAGGACCTTTAGCCACAGTAGTCACATGTTTGGGTTTCTGCAATGAAGGCATAAACATTGAGTAGAGTTCTGTTGCTCTTTGTGAGGACCTTTAGCCACAGTAGTCACATGTTTGGTTTTCTGCAATGAGGGCATAAACATTGAGTAGAGTCCTGTCGCTCTTTGTAAGGACCTTTAGCCACAGGAGTCACATGTTTGGTTTTCTGCAATGAGGGCATAAACATGGAGTAAAGTCCTGTTTCTCTTTGTGAGGACCTTTAGCCACAGTAGTCGCATGTTTGTGAGGACCTTTAGCCACAGGAGTCACATGTTTGGTTTTCTGCAATGAGGGCATAAACATTGAGTAAAGTCCTGTCGCTCTTTGTGAGGACCTTTAGCCACAGTAGTCACGTTTGGGTTTCTGCAATGAGGGCATAAACATTGAGTAGAGTCCTGTCGCTTTTTGTGAGGACCTTTAGCCACAGTAGTCACATGCTTGGTTTTCTGCAATGAGGGCATAAACATTGAGTAGAGTCCTGTTGCTATTTGTGAGGACCTTTAGCCACAGGAGTCACATGTTTGGTTTGCTGCAATGAGGACAGAAACATTTAGTAAAGTCCTGTTGCTCTTTGTGAGGACCTTTAGCCACAGTAGTCATATGTTTGGTTTTCTGCAATGAGGACATAAAAAATTGAGTAGAGTCCTGTTGCTATTTGTGAGGACCTTTAGTCACAGGAGTCACATGTTTGGTTTGCTGCAATGAGGACAGAAACATTTAGTAAAGTCCTGTTGCTCTTTTTGAGGACCTTTAGCCACAGGAGTCACATGTTTAGTTTTCCACAATGAGGACATAAACGTTGAGTAAAGTCCGGTCGCTCTTTGTGAGGACCTTTAGCCACAGTAGTCACATGTTTGGGTTTCTGCAATGAGGGCATAAACATTGAGTAAAGTCCTGTCACTTTTTGTGAGGACCTTTAGCCACAGGAGTTACATGTTTGGTTTTCTGCTTCTTTTTTAGAGAAACATCTGCCTTGATAAATCTAGGAGGTTCAGACCCTTGCCTGGATTTAATGGGGGAACCAGTTACCTCTTGTCTAACTAAAATTTGGAGAATTACCCGAGGCTCTTCAGATATAATCAGCCATGGTTACCCCTCTACATCTGTACCAGATGCATGCAGAGGCTCAGTGGATGTGTAAGTAGGCAGCTCTGTGTTGGCTTCAAACTGGCTCATGGCACAGTGAACTGGCATCAGCTCTAGCTAGTCTTCGGGTCCTTTATTCAACCCAAGGGAGACGTCTAGTGGAGGCTGCACAGCAGCAGCCTCAGTATGTGCTTTGTTAGCTTATTTCTTAAGAGACGGCTCTGTTTCAGGGCAGCTGGCTTCAGCCATGGTATCCTGAGTCAATAACTTTAGACGTTAGTATTCCAAATAAATACAAAGGGAAGACAAACAGTTGTGGAGTGTCTTAGGAACAAATGCTTGACATGTACCATGCTGAGTATGGTCATTCATAGTACCCAAACAAAAAAGGCACTTCTCGTGTCTGTTTTTATGGGAAATCTGTCTCCCACACTCACATTTCCCATTCCTGGATGACATGAAAACAAATTACAAGGAAGTAAAAAGAAAAAGAAAGGAACCCCAACTAGGTACTTATCTTTATAAGGCTAGGTAGATGAACCAGCTTGGTGAATGGTGTACAGACCAAATTCAGAAGCAGCATTTGAACTGGTCACTAAGATTTTCTGAAGATTAGGCGTCCGTATGTCACATGCATCTGAAGTATGATGACAGGAGGGTGTAAAGGCTTTGGTATAGTGGCCAGACATTAAATTATCCTTGGCACAATATCCCAAGAATAAAGAATACTAGAATACTACAACAGTCATAAAGGAGGACATCTTATTCACTGTGTTGCCAGAAGGTGTGCATTGGTGACGGAGGACAAGACAATAACAGAAGCCTTTGGTATAGCTTTGGTTAAAGTGATCTAACTTATCTTACTGTATACTTTGCCATCAATAACCTCGCTTCAGTCCACCTATAAACCCTTCTAACTGCACTCTCTTGTCTGACCACTGTGGTTAGCAGAAAAGGAAAGCCTGAAGTTGCTTCAAATAGAAAAATAGTTTTACTAGAAACAGACATGCATTTAACAGTAACCAAATTAAATAATTTCATAAAGCTAAATAAGACACACACATGTAAGAGGTCTTAACTGGAAGGGTTCAAACCACAACCATAAATTAAACACCCTCCTCAAAGTCTTAGCTGAAAGTGCCACAGGCCTTATAAGGACACATTAACCACCAATTGTTATAACCAGACTGATGGAAACCCCTAATCAAATGGGAGTAAGTTGATAATACAGCATGTCTTTCTGCAATGGAAGAAGAGGGTCCCTGAATATGTGATCACCCCTTGAGCTGCAACTCATCTGTTACAGTTTAGATTAATTGTGACATTGGTTAAGAGTTCCCAGGGGAGCAGAGGGTCCACAATTCTCACAACTTGTTTAAAAAAGAATTAGTTTAAGGCTCTTCTCCACATCTTTCAGACTGCTTAGTAATAATTC
>NC_056743.1:37063731-37101435 GCF_019279795.1 Protopterus annectens
AGAGACTTACCCCACATTTTGCAAATCTGTGTGAGCCATTTCCCTTTCTGGATTGTATCCTCTTCTGGCCACCGTACCTATCACTTACGGAAGCCAGCAAGATACTCAGCAAAAAGGAATACAGGCCGCTGAGAAAAGTGCTGGGCCTGTATTATTCTCCTAACAGAATTAGGAACACTGGCATGTGATTATTGAAGTCCTTTGTTCTAAACCTGATTCTGGGGAATAAATCCTTCACAATGACAATATTCAGTTTGAAAGACAAGCTGTCTCTCTTCGTTAGGAACACAAATTCTGCCAGCTCACTCATCATGAAAATGGTTCTTTGGCCACTCTCACAGCAGTGGGGGAATATGGATGTTGTAATCTGTTCCATTTGTTAGATATGTATATGTATTTGTGTATATATTCCTATAGTCAGCAACCACTGGATCTAACACACACACACACACACACACACACACACACACACGCACACACGCACACACACACACACACACACACACACACACACACACACACACACAGTATGTTGTAGTCATCGTATGTGATTGGCATGCTAAAGCTGGTAGTGAAACTACAGCTGGAATAACAGTCAGTTTTGGCCTTGGAGTATCGAATGAGGATGGACATAGACTAGCAGAACTAGTAAACACCCTCTTATAATAGCCTTAGAGATGGTTTTGCAAATAGCAATTATCAAAGGGTCAAGAATGAAGTCTTATTAGCTATGTATTTTATAGCAGTGCAAAGAATCTGAAGAAGACAGTAGAACTGGGAAGGTAAGGTCTGATGTTAAGTTGTCTATGTCATCTTCGTTCTTGCTGGTTGGACTCGGCCATTTTCTATAGCTCGAGAGCTGTTTACTGGCTCGAGGCTACCCCTTATCCCATGATGCCTAACGCTAGCTACCCAGATCTCATTTGCCGCTTCAGCAGTGAGGTGTCATTTTTCTGGCTCAGGCTTGTATTAAGTTTATTATAGAACTTTTTTCTTCTAAAAATAGTTTTTTCATAAAGAGCTATAGTTAACTTTTAGTCTTATTCTATTGTCGTTAGTTTAGTGTGTAGTAGTAGTTCCTTTCCTCCCCTTTAGAACTCGTTTAATTTAGAGAGTTCTACCCCTCCCCTTCTCTCTTTTTCTAGTCAGGTTAGCCATTTAAGTTAGAGGCTTTCCTTCTTTCCTTCTTTCTTTTAGGTAGCCATTTGAGTTAGAGGCTTCCTATTTAAAAAAAAAAAAAAAATTATAACTTTAGCTTTAATCTGTAGTGTACTGAATTTTTTTGTCTGTAGACTGTACTTTGATTGTTAGTTGTTTTTGTTACAGGATGTCTAAAGAATCCAAGATGTCTGGGTTCAAGAAGTGTGACTCATGCTGTCAGAAAATGTCTCTGACAGATGGGCACACTTCTTGCGTCTATTGTTTAGGAGCTGTGCACCTGCAGGACTCTTGTTCTATCTGCCATGCATTTAGTCCAAGAGTTCTGCTGGAGCGTAAGAATAAGCTTATTCTTAGGGGTCTTTTAAAGCCCCAGGATTCACCGGCCAAGACTCAGCCTGTGAAATCCCCTAAAGCTACCAAATCGTCAGCTCCAAGCTTGGAGCCGTCTTTGGTGCAGACTCTACCTACTACTTCGTTTCCGGCCAGAACCGATAAGACTGTCTCCCCGTCGGCTCCATCAGAAACTTCGGAGCCATCGCGGAGCCACAAGAGGCTGAGGTCCCCTTCTCTGCAATCTATTCATTTGGCTCCTCGGTCTCCTCTGCTTCAGAGCGAGCGCAGTCACAGATCTTTTCACTCCTCTCGATCCTCTAGGCTCTCGGATCACGATGTGGAGAGAGTGGTCAGTAGGTTGCTAAAGTGGTAGGCACTTGCCAAGATGTTGTCCAGCCCTCCTCAACAGGTGTCGGCTCCGTCCACTTCTATCGATGTTCCTCCTCCGACTCCATTGAGCTCGGAGCCAGAGTTTGTTTGGGTTTGAGTAGTGGAACCGTCGGCTCCGATAACTCTATCTCCTTTGGTTCAGTCGTCGGCTCCGATTCCCTTGATGGTGCCATCCGTCGAGGGATCTGGGTGCTGAGGCTCCCTCGTCGGCTCTGGGGGGGCGAGTGGCATCGGACCCTTGCTCGACCCTGTTCTCCCTCTCGGGGCTTTGGCGCAGGTGAGCTCGGCTCCTACATCAGTCTCGGAGCCGTCTCCCTCGGTGCAGAGAAGGATTCTGATTTCCTCAGAACTGGAGCCTTCTCTGCATCGTGGCAGGGACGCCTTTGATGTCATGAGGAGTGTGCTGGCCACTGAGTCAGCTCCACTATCGGCCCCACCGACTCCTTCCCCTGTAGTGCCTGTGCCAAACTCTGCTCCTCCTCCAGACCCCAAGCGTGGGGAACCGGCGCTCCAGGGCACCCCATTGGGTGTTTCCTCTTCTTCTGAGGCCTCCCCTGACCATTCAGAGGAGCCCCCTCGTAAGAAGAAGTGCAAGAGGCAGCACATTGACTCCCCTGAGTCTGTCACTTCTGATACAGACTTAGATGATTTGGAAGGGTCCCCAAGATCCCCCTCTAAAGATGTTTCCTTTTCGGACATCCTAGAAATGCTTAAGCAGAGGGAGAACTGGAATCCCCTAGCCCCTACCAAGGATGAGTCTGTATTGCTGGATGCATTCGGTTCCCGACCTTCCACCTCCTGGGTTTCTCTGCCTTTCGATCCACTTATGTCAGTGGTGGCTCGAAAGGCTTGGTCAGCCCCAGATACAGTGGAACCAACCCCGAGGGGACCTGGAAAGTTTATCACTGCACCCCATGATAAGCAGTTCCTTACCAAAGGTGTTCCTGTGGATGCCATGGTGGTAGCAGCAGCCACAAAAAAGGAGTTAGCGGAAACTTCTTTGTCTGTCCATCCTCCTAACAAGGAGTCTAGGACCATGGACAGATATGGGAAGTGAATGTTTGCTTCAGTGACCTTTTCTATGAGGTCACTGAACTACTTATGCCATTTTACCCGGGTTCAGATGGATCTCCTTAAAGAGCTTGGAGATAGCCTTCAAGATCCATCAGCTGAGGGGGCTCAAGCTAAAGTGGCTTCCCAGCTGGCGACCCTTAATTCTGTAGTCAACTCCTCCATGAGGCTCATTTCATATGCAGCCGATGGTGCGAGTAGAGCTGCAGGTACAGGCGTGGCCCTTAAGAGACACACCTGGATGTGGCTGTGTAATTTTGCTGAACCCTTTAGAGCATCATTCACCAACACCCCCTTTGATGGTTCCTTTCTTTTTGGACCACAGGTGAAAGACACTTTGACTAGGTGTGAGCAAGAAGGCAAGATTCTCTCTGCTGTGGGAGTCCATTTTTCCAATCCTTCCAGACCATACCCCAAGGGTCAGAAGAGTGGTAAAATGTGGTTCCGAAAATCCCAGGGAGCCTCGCCTGACACACATAGCGATTTTTCCTCCAGGGGCAGAGGGGGAAACAACAACAACAGATGCCGCCCTCATGGCAGAGGGGGTCCACAGAACTAGGGCAACAGAGAATCTTTCTCTGAGAAGCCCTTTCAGCATCTTTGAGGGGTTACCCGGCTGCCCGCCTCTGGAGGCAGTCAGGGGAAGACTTTCTCTGTACCCAAAAGCCTGGCAAAATTTAATGCAAGACAAATGGGTATGGTCAATTATATCCGGAGGTTACAAAATTCCCTTCTCTCAACCCCCCTTTCCTTCAAACAAATCCCTTCCAGATGTTCCACCCAATCTGAGGGACCAAGCAGTCATAGAAGTTTCAAAACTGCTAAAAAAAAAAGAGTCATCCAGGAAGTCCCGGCAGACCAACATGGATCTGGAACTTACTCAAGGTTCTTTTTGGTACCAAAAAAGACAGGGGACTGGAGACCAATTCTGGATCTCAGCAGACTAAATAAGTCTGTTCAAAGAACAAAGTTTCGGATTGTCACGCTACAGTCCATTCTACCCTTTTTGGGTCAAGACAATTGAATGTGCTCCATAGATCTTAAGGATGCGTACTGTCACATCAAAATGGACAGGCGCTCCAGGAGATTCCTTCGCTTCTGGCTGGAAGCTAGTCATTACCAGTTCAGAGCTCTGCCCTTTGGTCTCACCACAGCCCCCAGGGTGTTCACCAAATGTATGGCAGTGGTCACGGCTCACCTGAGACATCAAGAATTCCAGGTGTTTCCATATCTAGACGACTGGCTCCTCACTGCTACTACCAGGCATTAACTTCTGCAAGCCAGGGACTACACAATCACAATCTGCTCCCAGCTAGGCATCACAGTAAACTTCAAAAAATCTGCCTTGTTGCCCTGCCAATTTATCACCTATATAGGAGCAGACATAGACACAAGGAACATGTCCGCAAGGCTACCGCCAGACAGGGTATCTTCAGTTCGCCAGCAAGTACAAATTCTAATGCAGAGCAAAAGTCAGGTTCATCCTTCAAACTCTGGGTTCCATGGCAGCTGCAATTATTCTAATACCTCTGGCCCGCTTTCACATGAGAATCCTTCAGTGGCTTCTGTTCACACAGTGGTCTTTCCAACAGCTGCCCATGTCTCACATGATCATGATTACAGAAGCATGCAAAAGGCATCCTTTCCTGGTGGATGGTCTCCCCACTAGTGTCTCAGGGCAGAACCTTCATTCAGCCCCCTCCGGTTGCCACAGTGACCACAGATGCCTCCCTGATAGGGTGAGGGGGCATTATCATGGCAGGACAGTCCAAGGCACTTGGCAGCCTCACGAGCACCATCTGCATATAAATGTCCTAGAAATGAGAGCCGTGCTCCTAGTGTTGCAAGCTCTTCAGGACTCTCTCCCTTCTAGGACCATTGCAGTTCAAACGGACAACATGTCAGTGGTGTGGTACATCAACAAGCAGGGCGGAACCAGGTCCTATCCCCTGTGTCGAGAAGCACTCAGACTCTGGCAGTGGGCAATTTCCTCCCAACGATTTCTGATTGCGACACACATCCCTGGGAGGTCCAACGTCATAGCGGACAGGCTCAGCAGAGCTATTCCCATGCCTCATGAGTGGTCTCTGAATCAGGTAGTTGCGGATCTGATCTTCCGCAAATGGGGACAGCCTTGCTGCGATCTTTTTGCCACCCCTTTCAACAGCAAATGCAGCAACTACTTCTCCCTTCTTCCGCTTCCAGGTCACTCTCCCAGAGACACTCTAGTCCACAATTGGCCTCAGGGACTTCTTTAAGCCTTCCCTCCATTTCCCCTGATACTCATACAGAAAGTTGTATCGTTGGGTTGCAAAATGATCCTCATTGCTCCCTACTGGCCTCGACAGATATGGTTTCCGTTCCTGCATCATTACCTTCTCGAGCAGCCCTGGACTCTGGATCCAATTCCAGACCTACTGATTCATCAATCAGGCGGGTTGCATTAATCCCTCCAAAGACTCCAGCTCACAGCTTGGTTGCTCCACTTCCAACCCTAGCCAGGCTTCCCAGCATTTCCCCGGCCATGCTTGAGATTATTGTGTCCTCTCACAAGTCCACGACTAGAAAAACTTATGCTAGTAAATGGAAACGTTTTTCTTGTTGGGCAGAGGCTAGGAACATAGATCTCTTTTCAGCCCCAGTCCACAAAATTTTGGAGTGCCTAGCACAACTCTTTCATTCTGGGTCCGCTTCTGCTACAATCAGGGTTCAATTAGCGGCCATTTCTAACTTTCATGTTGGGTTGTCTAATTCAAACATTATGTCTCATAAGCTCTGTAAAGCCTTTCTAAGAGGGACCACTCTCCTTAGACCTCCAGTGAGAGATCCCCCTCCTCCTTGGGACCTTAATTTGGTACTAACCTCCTTAATTATGCCCCCCCCCTTTGAACCTGCAGCGTCCTGCTCAATTAAATTTCTATCTTGGAAAACACTCTGGTAGCTATTACATCAGCCAGACGCGTCTCTGAACTTCAGGCACTATGTATTCGTCCTCCATACTTGGTTTTTCATAAGGACAGAGTTGCTCTGAGGACTAATCCATCTTTCCTTCCTAAAGTCTGCTCAGAAAATAATTTAAACCAATCTATAGACCGTCCTGTGTTTTTCCCTAACCACACCAACAAGGCAGAATATAAATTGCACCAATTGGACATTCATAGACAATTGCATTTTTACGTGCATAGGACCAAGGATACAAGGAAGTCAGATCAACTATTCCTTTCCTATGCTTTAGGTAAACAAGGTCTCCCAGTTTCCAAAGTGATCTTATCCAGGGGGCTGTCTCACATTATTACCTTAATTTATCAATTGAGAAACAAAGAGTTACCTATTAAGCCAAAAGGTCATTCTACTAGGGCTTTGGCCACCTCTGTAGCCTTCCAATCTAGGTTGCTCATGGATTCTATTTGCGCAGCTGCCACGTGGGCAAATCCTCATACTTTTATTTCTCATTACAAGCTAGATATGGTCTCCAGGAGCAGAGCTGACTTTGGTTCCACTGTTCTGAAGAGTCTGTTCCAATGAGCCACCGTAGGTGCTAGGGATGCTGTCTCAACCAGCAAGAATGAAGGCGAGATAGACAACTAAACATAAAGAAGTTATGTGCCTACCATAACGTTCCATGTTAGTTGTCTTCATCTCGCCTTCCTTCTTGCATCCCACCCTCCATCCCCCTATCCTATTGGATCGAGAGGAGTTTTGGTTTCACTGGCTGAGTGTTCTCTGGTTTGTTTCCTCTACTGACTTAGAGAGTATGATAGGTATGCTCACCCTGTTTCTTGGGCAGGTTGGTTCTCTGGCTAAGTCTGAGGTTAGCTATTACAAACAAGATCTGGGTAGCTAGCGCTAGGTATCATGGGATAAGGGGTAGCCTCGAGCCAGTAAACAGCTCTCGAGCTATAGAAGATGGCTGAGTCGGAGCCAAGGATCGGCTCCGATCCCAACCAGCAAGAAGGAAGGCGAGATGAAGACAACTAACATGGAACGTTATGGTAGGTACATAACTTCTTTTTCAAGAAGATCGGTGATATTAAAGGGAAACTTCTAAGTAAAAAATGAGCATGATAAAAGGCAAAGATGAGAGTGACCTTATACAAGCAGAAGATATTAAGAAGAAGTGACAGGACTAAACAGAACTATATAAAAAGAACCCAAGCATCACTGATACATACAATGGTGTGTTCTCTGAGATAGGGTCAGACATCCATGAGTTTGATGTTAAATGGGCCGTAGAAAGTCTTGCTAATAACAAAGCTGCAAGAAGTGAAGAAATTCCAGCTGAATTGCTTAAAATGTTGCAAAAAGATGCTGTTACAGTGCTGTTTGGAATTCACCAGCAAATATGGAAAAACACAGCAGTGGCCATAAGAAAGGTCAGTTTATATTCCAACACATAAGAAATGTGAAGTGCTAAAGAGTGCTCAGATTATTAAACAACTACACTGCTTTCACATGCCACTCACTTCATGCTCAAGACCCTGCCGATATATCGACCAAAAACTGCCAGATGTAAAGCTGGTTTTAGAAGTGGCAGAGGCACCAGAGGTCAGACTGCCAATATCTGCTAGATAACAGAGAAAGTAAGGAACTTTAAAAAAAGTATTTACTTCTGCTTTATTGACTAATCCAAACCACTTGAAATTAAATAGGGACAAGTGGTCACCTCATTTGCCTCCTGAGGAAGCTGAATGCAGACAAAAAGCAACAAGTAGAATTGAAAATGTAATAACTGACTGGTTCAAGATTTAGAAAGGACAATGAGAGAGCTCTATATTGTCACTCTACTCATTCAATTTATATGCTGAATACATAATTTGAAATGAGATAAATGAAACAGTTGCTGGAATCAGAACTCCCCAGAGAAATGTTAACTACTTCAGATATGCAGAGGATAAGTCTCTAATGGTCAACACTAACAAAGAATCTAAGAGCATTTGAATGAAGGTGAAAGTAGAAAGCATAAAAACTGGTTTGTTTCTCCTCATCAAAAATCCTAAAACTATATCACCTAGCTCTATCTTTGCATCCTGATGTGGACGAAGAAGTGGAATCAGTGACAGATTGTTTTCCTAGACTGAAAGATCTCTGCAGATGGTGCCTGCAGCAATGAAACTAAAACACTTGCTTTTTATAAGGAAAGCTGTAGCAAATCAGGGTAAGATTTTAAGGAGGAAAGACATTACATTGTCAACAAAGGTCCATAACTGTGGTGTTGAAGAAAACATTTGAGAATTTCATGGAATGAAAAAAAGATCGAATCAGTCAATCCTTAAGAAAAGGGAGCCAAACCACCGTTCACTGGAAGACCAGATGGTAAAACTGAAACTCAGACATGTTGGCCATATGATGTTAATAACGTGGTTAAGTTGAGACAACACTAATACTGAGAAAGATCAAAGGCCAAAGAAAAAGGGGTGTCAAAGGTTAAAGTGTAAGGACAGCATTACTGAAGTAATGAATGTATAGTTGGAATAAGATACACAAACAATTCATGACAGACAGGGCTTGGTGTGCTAATGTTCTTGAAGTTATGAAAAATCACATTCAATTAAAATAAGTAAATAATGGCATATGTTCTTTGCACTGCACATTTTTTCATGAATTCCTCAAGTATTTGTGTTTTGTATTTGTAACTGTATTTTTTTCTAACCACCAAAGCAAGCATGGAGGTCCGGAACTGCAGACACCACCAACAGGAGAACACTAAGTCGAAACAGCTCACAATAAGGCTCCAAATCCAAAAGTTAAAAAGTTTATTTTCTTAAACGCCACAGATTGAATACTCGTTTTCGTCAAACATATGACTTCATCAGATAAGGCCATAGTTACTTTTGCAAGCTTAAATACTAAAATAATCAAGACACTTAACACACTAATAGAATAATTAAACATACTTAAAACCACAGAATTATGTTTTAAAAATTATATATATATATATATATATATATATATGTGCATATGAAATCTTTAAACAAACCATTAGGTAAAAACCAATTACTACATGTGTAGATTTATGTTAAAAACATTAAATATATAACTTCCTACAAATAATATAGGTATATTTTATAATGTATTCAAATGTCTCAATAACTGTAATATTAATACATAGTTCAAATTCTATCTGATTTGAGCTTTAAATATGGAATGATAGATATTGAATCGTTAAGCCCAGGAAATCGATTGGATTCTAAAAGAATCTGCCAATATGTTTCCCTGTGGGATAGTTGGACTTCCCAAGGTCCACCCCTAACATCTTTTGGAACAGAATCCAAAACCAAAAACGAAAAGGACTCTCAATGTTCTCCTGTTGGTGGTGTCTGCAGTTCCGGACCTCCGTGCTTGCTTTGGTGGTTAGTTTTGTGACTTTTTTTCGTTGTTTGGAGTTGTTTGGTGATATGGAACTTGGTCTGGGCAGTTCCACCTCAGAAGGCAGTGTTACTGGCGTAACATCAGGTGCCGGGGAATTATCCCAGCTCACGGGCCAATTAACCCAGTTGGTCCAACTACTTACACCTATTGGACTAGGTTTGCAAACCATCATTTCTAACCAAAATGAAGTACTAAAAGCGGTTGCGACACGTTCAACATCACCGGCTGTGGTTTCCCCTGTTATTTCTGGTACAAATGGTTTGATCCAAAGACAGCCGACGGAAGTATCTAACAATATGGAAGCTGCAGCATTTTCGGACACACCTGCTGTTTTTTGTGAAAGTAATCCGGGATCTTCTATTCCTTGTCATCAACCTACTTTACCCACTGAATTACCATCTGTCTTGTCATCGTTCTCCGAATGGGTCAACACCAAGCCCATATTTACATTTTCGGGCTATAACCAGAGTGCTTCCATGGAGAAATACTCATTTGAGGAAAACTTACGTTTTCTGGAAGACACTCTTTACAGGTACAAGAACTTAGTTTTGGACAACATGTACTTGACTGAATGCGTTAACAAATGTATTGTACCTAAGGGTTTAAGGGTACACAAGTACCCAAATAATGTTGTAAGTGGCAGCGAGTTTCATGCTGACCTTATAAAAGCCTTTGACAGGTGTGGCCTTGATATTGTGAGGGCTATTATTAAGAAAAATGAATGTGAAATCAAAGCTTTAACTGATCAGATTTTCAAGTGTAATGAGGATATTACCAGTGATTTACTTTTTGAAGTTGAAACATATAAAGTAAAGTACTATGATGTTCGTAAAAATATTGACAAGCAATGTGATATAGTAATTAAAAGGAAGTACAACAAACTGAACAGAGATCTCAGGGAATATCGGGAAGGCAGACAGTATCCTAACCCTCCCCACACCAGGGACCGTATTTTCACGATTTTCAGTCCAATAGAGGGTTGGTTTCAAGGGATGAAACCATGACGCCTATATTAGTGGAGGGGGAAGATAGTGGTTCTACTGATTTGCAAGTGCAGTCTGATGAAAATTTTTTACCCAGGAGATCCGAGCGCATTCGGAATCAACAAGGGGCAATCATACCCTGTATATCCGATTTTTGCTCAGGGCAGGGACAATCGAGTCCAGGGCTAACAAGGAACAGGAACCAGGCATGGCAATAATTGATGTTACTACTGTTACTAACATTGGGGCATTTCAGTTATTCAGTAAAAATGGTTATCATATTTACAACTACAGTGAAGTACCAGTAACTAACACTTGTTTTGATTTACTTACAAAGGGTTTTAAATTTGTTCCAGCTAGAGGTAGTCAGTTAGTAAACAGTATTCTTGACCTTAAAATGTTCATTCGAAAATTAAACCTTGAACATTTGTTTGGTCATGGCCCAGTTGTTCCTAGCCTTTTTCTAAAGAAGTCTAGTACATTTAGCCCACCATTACATCCCCAGCTTAGTAATTTAGAGAATAGAATTGAAAAGGAAATACGTAAGGAATTAAGTCAGGTATGCTTTGATTACAATTTAAGTCATGAGGAAACAAACGTATTATACGATCTAGGGCATAACCATTCTATCAGGGTAATGCAACCTGACAAGGGTGGGGGTACTGTCTTTATGAGTCAGATTTTGTACGAAAGTAAAATGTGTGAAATTTTATATGATACCAATAAATATTCTCTAACTTCTATCAATGAGATACACCTTTCAGACAAAAAATAGATCTGACCATTAAAGACATGTTAGATCAGGATATTATTGAATTTGACATTTTTTCCTTTTTGGAAGACAATTATCCCAAAGTGCCGACCATCTTTGGGGTGCCCAAAATCCACAAATGTGTGGAGGATCCACCGCTCCGGCCTATAGTGGCAGTGCAGGGTTCAAAGACCCATTCCATTGCAAAATTCTTGGATTGGAAACTTAAGCAGATTTGGAGGAAGGATACACATCTCCTTAAGGATTCTTGGGAATTCTTACGAAGAGTTACCAACGACCTGTACTGGTCAAACCTCACATTTCTGACCATAGATGTGGTCGATTTATTCTCAGTAATACCTACCGACATAGGAATAGAATGGATGGAGGAGGCCCTGTGGGAATGTGTTGGGATTACTCACAATGATGTTCGTATGATTATTGGGCTGCTGGAGTTGGTATTAAAAAACAACTATATATTCTATGGGGGAGAATATTTTCAACAGATTGCTGGGGTGTCTATGGGGGCTAATTGTGCTCCAACTTATGCAGATATCATTATGGCTGTCTGGGAGAAGAAATTTGTCCATAACAGTGGTTTTGAGAGTAATTGGATTTATTACTCAAGGTTTTTGGATGATATTTGCATTTTTTGGGTTGGGCCCATAGAGACTATTGAAGAGTTTATTTCTTATATCAGTGGCACCACTACTTTTTTAAAGTTCACTTATGAGATATCTGTGGAATCTGTCCATTATTTGGACGTTACTTTAAGTAAAAATTCATCAGGGTTTACCTCCACGGTTTACCGTAAGCCTACCTTTTCAAACAGCTATTTACATTTTTTAAGTTCCCACCCAGGGTTTCAAAAGAGAGGTATCATCAAGGGACAATTTGTCAGAGCTTCACGGATGACATCTCAGGATGTACAATTTAATACTGAGTGTGACAAGCTTTTCAAAATGTTCCTTGACAGGGGGTACCCTGCATCTATGATTAACTCTGTTAAGGAAGAAGTTAATAAAGGAAGATCTACAAGATTTAAGCCCATTTTGGGGCAGGGGTGTTCAGATTTACAAATCGGTCAAGGTAAAACTAAGTCGGGTTTTGATAGTAATCATTTATTGTTCATTACTGAATACAGTGGTAACGTTAGGAACATTATCAAGATTATAGATAGGGAATTTAAATCCTTTCAGGACCTAACGGACCTATGCGGATTTAAGAACAAAACCCTCAAAACTGTTTTTAGAAAAGGTTTCAATATTAAGAGAATATTGGAACGGGACACAAAACAAATTCAGCAGAGAGGCCACCGAAGGGGGACCTACAGGTGTGGGCGGTGTTCTCAGTGCAAATACATTTTTAATCAAGAATTTGTTTATTTGGAAAGTAGAAATAGAAAGATTATTTCTGATAATTTTTATAATTGTTATTCCTACGGGGTTGTTTACTTGGCAGTGTGCCAGTCATGCCAGGCTTTTTACGTCGGAAAGACGAAAAGACAACTCCGTAGAAGAGTGTATGAGCATCATTATGATATACAGAAATGCAATACCAACAATGCCCTTTATAGGCACTTTACTACATGTACTGGAGCGTCCTTTTCGTTCTTGGTTCTGGATTCTGTTCCAAAAGATGTTAGGGGTGGACCTTGGGAAGTCCAACTATCCCACATGGAAACATATTGGCAGATTATTTTAGAATCCAATCGATTTCCTGGGCTTAATGATTCAATATCTATTATTCCTTATTTAAAGCTCAAATCAGACAGAATTTGAACTGTGTATTAATACTACAGTTATTGAGATATCTGAACATAACACAAAATACACCTACATTATTTGTAGGAAGTCATATACTTAATGTTTTTAACATAAATCTACATATGTAGTAACTGGTTTTTACCTAATGGTTTGTTTAAAGATTTCATATGCACATATATATATATATACAATTTTAAAGCATAGTTCTGTGGCTTTAAGCATGTTTAATTATTCTATTAGTGTGTTAAATGTCTTGATTATTTTAGTATTTAAGCTTGCAACAGCAACTATGGCCTTATCTGATGAAGTCATATGTTTGACGAAAACGAGTATTCAGTATCTGTGGCGTTAAAGAAAATAAACTTTTCAACTTTTGAATTTGGAGCCTTATTGTGAGCTGTTTCGACTTGGTGTTCTCCTGTTGTGGTGTCTGCAGTTCCGGACCTCCGTGCTTGCTTTGGTGGTTAGTTTTGTGACTTTCTTCGTTGTTTGTATTTTTTTCTACCTTGTATCTGTAGGACTTTTCCCCTGTGACTACCCTGAAAAGGTGCCGTTCTAAATTTTGGAATACCCAGCCTTATTAATCCAGTCATAGATAGCTAACCCATTTCTGTGGTTATGTCTGCAAAGATTTAGCTATCATTATTGCATACATATTGACATTTCATGAACATGTATCGCTTGTCGGAGCTCATGCTGTAAGTATAGTGGGAATCATTTTCAGAACATTTTCTGCAAAACAAAATCAAGGAGACTCATGTAATTCGTTTACATTCGTTGCCCATCCTAGTGTATGTTTCTACCTTTTCTGCCTGTAATGAAGAAGATTTCAGATCACTGGAATTAGTACAAAGGAAATTTTTGAGGAAGACACCAGATGTAAGACATTGGGTATACTCAGACTAGTAATGCTGAAACTTTTTAGCATATTTTATACAAGGCATACTTACTATTTATTATTTATTTATTTTATTTAACATTTGTTTACCAGGAAATTCTGACTTGGAATGAAGCCAATTTCAGCAGAGGCCTGGGGAAAACTCAACAAATGCATGTCTTTGTAACATGGGAAGAAACCAGAGCACTCACAGAGTAGACATTCAGCCTGATTATGTAAGAGCAGATGTACCACCTTAGTTATCAGAATCACACAGCTTCCATATCAGCTGTGTTTCCAGATTATCAGAGAGCAGACCTATCACCCCACTTACCAGACTCACAGAGCAGACCTGCTACCCTCCTTACCAAATTCACAGAGTAGGTCTACAACCCCCCTTACCAGAATCACAGAGCAGACTAACCACCCCACTTATCACCCCACTTACCAGACTCACAGAGCAGACCTGCTACCCTCCTTACCAGATTCACAGAGTAGGTCTACAACCCCCCTTACCAGAATCACAGAGCAGACTAACCACCCCACTTACCAGAATCACAGAGCATACCTACCACCCCACTTACAGTAATTATAGAGCAGACCTACCACCCCACTTAGCAGAATTACAGAGCAGGCCTACCACCCCTCTTACCAAGATCATAAAGCAGGCCTACCACCCCACTTACCAGATTATCACAGAGCAGACCTATCATCCCACTAACAGTAATTACAGAGCAGATGTACCAACCCCCGTAGCAGAACTACAGAGAAGGCCTACCACCCCACTTGCCAAGGTCATAAAGCAGGCCTACCACCCCACTTACCAAGATCATAAAGCAGGCCTATCACACCACTTATCAGAATCACAGAGCAGTCCTCACAGAACAGACCTATAACCCCACATACAAGAATCACAGAGCAGACCTACCATTCCACTTACCAGATTATAACAGAGCAGACCTACCACCCCACTTACCAGAACCATAGAGAAGACCTGACACCCCCGTACTGGAATCACAAAGCAGACCCTACCAACCCACTTGCTGTAGTCACAGAACAGACCTACCACCCCACTTCCCGTAATCACAGAGCAGACCTACCACCCCACTTACCGTAATCACAGAGCAGTTCTACCACCCCACTTACTGTAATCACAGAGCAGACCTACCATCTCATTTACCTGAATGATGGAGCAGACCTACTACCCCACTTACCAGAATCACAGAGCAGATCTACCACCTCTGTTACACCTCTTAACCCCTGCAGTTGACACTTCAGACCATAAAGCATGATCTCCCTTACTTTTATTCCTGCTTTAAGTCTCATTTGTTCTTTGTTATTAATATGTAAAATGTCTGTATATACTAATACAATGCTTTTTACACCTTTTGTCTGTATTCTTGTATCTCTGATTTGTTTTTTAGTTGTATTGTCCGTAATTAGTACAATCAGACTGAACCTGAAAATGCACAAATAAATAAAGTCAATAAACACTAGTCATTTATGAGAATCGTATAGTATTCATATTAGCAGTATATCACAGAGCAGACCTACCACCTTGATTACCAGTAATATCATATGAGACATAAGAGATGTTTTACTGTTATACCATAGAACTGGATTATTAACACACTGTTGTTCAAACTAAGTGGAGGAGTTTAGAGAAAAACAGATACAGTCATGCTGCTACATCCCATAGACCCAAGGATGGGTACTAAATACGCATAGCTAAGAAACCTGACTTGGGCTGTTATTAGGCTGAGCCACACATACATGCTTGTTAACTTAGATCTGTATCACCTCACCACCTATATAAAGATCAGCTATAAATGGCTGCCTCGCTACAGCCTCACCCATTCACCATTACCGTATTATCACTATTAAAGGAAACGGTTACTCACATACCCTGTGCACATGACAAGGGTATCTCTGCTAGTGGCTGAGCACTACCGATTTGGAATGAACTCCTTCTACCAGCACAGTGGTGTAACTTTAAGAGAGGACTGTGATTTCAAGCAAAAGTTTCAAGAAAGGTATTTCTGGTTTAAACCCCTGAGCTCAAATCAGAATGAAAGTTTTAGGATGAAGTGGTTGTAAAGAACAAGTTCATGCTCTATTTCACAGCTGCTAGAAAAACATAATTCATTCTTTTACCTTTTCCTTAGGCAAACACCAGAGAGGATATCTAAAAAGACAGTAGCTGCCCCAACACACCCTGACAATTACTTTTACAGTGAGTAAATAGAATACTTAAAACTCTGGTGTGCAATATATAAGCAAAACATGCAAAGTGAGAGGGATTTACAAACAAGAAAACGAAAGTAAATGAGCCAGTACATTTTTTCTGCCCCTTCAGCAGGCATGGTTCTTGAGTGTTCTCAGAGAAGTGTATCCTTGATTTAAGCTGTAAAAATGCATATTGCATGCAGTAATCGGTTTATGTATGATGGCACACAAAAAGTCAGTAACACATTATTAAAGAAATGCAAATAATTCTTAACTATGACAGAGGTACTCTCATTATGAGGAACGTTCCTCATTTTGAGTCTTAAAAAGTCCATATTCCTCACAGTTCTACACTGAAGGGGTCTGTCAGGCATTCAGTTGTAAGAACTTTTTCTTTAACTGATTTTCATGATAGATAATACTGATTCATATTACTTCATTAAAAGAAGTTTTTACAAGTAAAAGTAACCCATTTAACCATTCTGTGAGTTTCCGAGGTGAAGTCATAGGTTCATATGTGTGTACTAGACTACTGGCCCTGGAGCCTTTACAAACATAGCCCATAGGATCACCCTGGCATCGTGCCACCCGACCTTAGTTCCCAGTGCTTCTGTGCAGTACAGGCACTGGAGCGATCCCCGGGGTGAATTTTCTATTTCCCATCCACTCGTCAAGATTGCTCTTGAAGAGGGCCAGTGAGGTCCTCTGTTTGACATGTATGTGAAGTCTATTCCATAGCATGGACAGTCTTTGGGTTATGAACCTGTCCCTCCAGCATGTTCTGTTGATTGTGGTAATGAGGTTGAGGTCTCTAGAGCATGTGGTGTGGAGGGATTGGGATTTATGTAGATGTAGCATTTCTAACAGAGCTGGGTCAGACATGGGTTTGTTAGTCAACCAGAGATCGCCTCTAAGTAGGCGATCATGAGTAAAGTTAGTGTTCTACATTTTGCCCAGTCGTTCCAGATTATGAGAGCTAATGTTCCACATTTTGCCTATTTGTTCTACTTTATGTGTTAGCATGCCACATTTTGCCCATTTGTTCCACACTGAGAGCGTGCCACGTTTTGCCCATTTGTTCCACACTGAGAGTTAGTGTGCCACGTTTTGCCCATTTGTTCCACACTGAGAGCGTGCCACATTTTGCCCATTTGTTCTGCACTGAGAGCATGCCACGTTTTGCCCATTTGTTCCACACTAAGAGTCAGCGTGCCATATTTTGGAGATAGGAGGCTGAGACCGTTGGATCTTCCTGTGAAGACTGGTTTCTCCGGGTTGTTTTAGTTGATGTTATCTAGCCTTAGAAAATGTCTGCTGCATGGAGAGCTGCAGGAAAAAAGAGACAGAAGACCAGCAATACATGCTATGTTGTAAGTTACAAAAAACAGTTTGGGCTAGAACTTAACTGTGAAGTATTTAGTTTTACCCACTCTAACACCCTTACTATAGCACTTTTAAATTGCAAAGGCCAACAGTTGTTTGCAAGTCTCATGTGGACTGGCTTTTTTTTTGTTATTGCCTTTGTCTGTAAAAAAAATAATTTGAATACAGTTAACACTGACACACTTATTCTGCAGATATCATGAAATTCTGTGTCATCAGTAAGTTAAATTTTATAGTGAGCCATTCACAGCATATTGATTAGCTGTGTGTTTTATTGTGAATTTCTTTATCAGTGACTGTAGACACCTGCTGATTTAAGGGCATACTGCTAGCACTATCAGCAATTTAGAATATACGTTATCTTCTATGGCTGTTGACTGGGTCATTGCACTCCAAGAAACATCCTGTGTTATTTATGAAGTTTTTTTGTCCATACCGAATTCGCAAATACAGTAGATTACTTTACAGCACTGTTTAGTTGTTTCTCTTATAGAATATGTAAAGTAACATCATATCTGTCTCTCAATTGCACAGTTTCCATTAGCAGGTGCATATCTAAAAATTATACTAGTGTCTGTCCAAGTTATACTTTTTCAAAAGCTCACCATTGTAATATTGTTTATAGAACAAGGATTCATGAAGAACTCCATCACTTGTGTTAAGGGCTGCAGAAAAAGGTCCTGTTTTTGCAATGCAGAAATCTGACATTCAGAGACATGTTAGCCTTGATGAGGAAGGAACTGATTATTGGCTAATTTGCATGACTATGAATCATGGTTGTCAACTACGAGTGCAGATCAGCACTTCCTGTGGTAGGTAACGGTGGTGGTGTAAACATTCCGGACCTCCGTGCTTGCTTTGGTGGTTAGTTTTGGGACTTACTTTGTTGTTTGGAGTTGTTTGGGGATTTGGAACTCGGTCCGGGCAGTTCCACCTCAGAAGGCAGTGGTACCGGCGTAACATCAGATGCCGGGGAATTATCCCAGCTCACGGGCCAATTAACCCAGTTGGTCCAACTACTTACACCCATTGGACTAGGTTTGCAAACCATCATTTCTAACCAAAATGAAGTACTAAAAGCGGTTGTGACACGTTCAACATCATCGGCTGTGGTTTCCCCTGTCATTTCTCGTACTAATGGTTTGGTCCAAAAACAGCCGACAAGAGTATCTAATAACATGGAAGCTGCAGCATTTTTGGATACACCTGCCGTTTTTCGTGAAAGTAATCCGGGATCTTCTATTCCTTGTCATCAACCTACTATACCCACTGAGTTACCACCTGTCTTGTCATCGTTCTCAGAATGGGTCAATACTAAGCCCACATTTACATTTTCGGGTTACAACCAGAGTGCTTCCACGGAGACATACTCATTTGAGGAAAACATACGTTTTTTGGAAGACACTCTCTACAGGTACAAGAACTTAGTTTTGGACAATATGTACTTGACTGAATGCGTTAATAAACGTATTGTACTTAAGGGTTTAAGGGTACACAAGTACCTAAAATATGTTGTAAGTGGCAGCGAGTTTCATGCTGACCTTATTAAAGCCTTTGATAGGTGTGGCCTTGACATTGTGAGGGCTATTATCAAGAAAAATGAATGTGAAATTAAAGCTTTAACTGATCAGATTTTTAAATGTAATGAGGACATTACCAGTGATTTACTTTTTGAAGTTGAAACATATAAAGTAAAGTACTATGATGTTCGTAAAAATATTGACAAGCAATGTGATATAGTAATTAAAAGGAAGTACAACAAACTGAACAGAGATCTCAGGGAATATCGGGAAGGCAGACAGTATCCTAACCCTCCCCACACCAGGGACCGTATTTTCACGATTTTCAGTCCAATAGAGGGTTGGTTTCAAGGGATGAAACCATGACGCCTATATTAGTGGAGGGGGAAGATAGTGGTTCTACTGATTTGCAAGTGCAGTCTGATGAAAATTTTTTACCCAGGAGATCCGAGCGCATTCGGAATCAACAAGGGGGGCAATCATACCCTGTATATCCGATTTTTGCTCAGGGCAGGGACAATCGAGTCCAGGGGCGAACAAGGAACAGGAACCAGGCATGGCAATAATTGATGTTACTACTGTTACTAACATTGGGGCATTTCAGTTATTCAGTAAAAATGGTTATCATATTTACAACTACAGTGAAGTACCAGTAACTAACACTTGTTTTGATTTACTTACAAAGGGATTTAAATTTGTTCCAGCTAGAGGTAGTCAGTTAGTAAACAGTATTCTTGACCTTAAAATGTTCATTCGAAAATTAAATCTAGAACATTTGTTTGGTCATGGCCCAGTTGTTCCTAGCCTTTTTTTAAAGAAATCTAGTACATTTAGCCCACCATTACATCCCCAGCTTAGCAATTTGGAGAACAGAATTGAAAAGGAAATACGTAAGGAATTAAGTCAGGTATGCTTTGATTATAATTTAAGCCATGAGGAAACAATTGTATTACACGATCTAGCGCATAACCATTCTATCAGGGTTATGCAACCTGACAAGGGTGGGGGTACTGTCTTTATGAGTCAGATTTTGTACGAAAGTAAAATGTGTGAAATTTTATATGATACCAATAAATATTCTCTAACTTCTATCAATGAGATACACCTTTCGTACAAAAAAATAGATCTGACCATTAAAGACATGTTAGATCAGGATATTATTGAATTTGACATTTTTTCCTTTTTGGAAGACAATTATCCCAAAGTGCCGACCATCTTTGGGGTGCCCAAAATCCACAAATGTGTGGAGGATCCACCGCTCCGGCCTATAGTGGCAGTGCAGGGTTCAAAGACCCATTCCATTGCAAAATTCTTGGATTGGAAACTTAAGCAGATTTGGAGGAAGGATACACATCTCCTTAAGGATTCTTGGGAATTCTTACGAAGAGTTACCAACGACCTGTACTGGTCAAACCTCACATTTCTGACCATAGATGTGGTCGATTTATTCTCAGTAATACCTACCGACATAGGAATAGAATGGATGGAGGAGGCCCTGTGGGAATGTGTTGGGATTACTCACAATGATGTTCGTATGATTATTGGGCTGCTGGAGTTGGTATTAAAAAACAACTATATATTCTATGGGGGAGAATATTTTCAACAGATTGCTGGGGTGTCTATGGGGGCTAATTGTGCTCCAACTTATGCAGATATCATTATGGCTGTCTGGGAGAAGAAATTTGTCCATAACAGTGGTTTTGAGAGTAATTGGATTTATTACTCAAGGTTTTTGGATGATATTTGCATTTTTTGGGTTGGGCCTATTGAGACTATTGAAGAGTTTATTTCTTACATCAGTGGCACCACCACTTTTTTAAAGTTTACCTATGAGACATCTGTGGAATCTGTCAATTATTTGGACGTTACTTTAAGTAAAAATTCATCAGGGTTTACCTCCATGGTTTATCGGAAGCCCACCTTTTCAAACAGCTATTTACATTTTTTAAGTTCCCACCCAGGGTTTCAAAAGAGAGGTATCATCAAGGGACAGTTTGTTAGGGCTTCGCGGATGACATCTCAGGATGTACAGTTTAATACTGAGTGTGACAAGCTTTTCAAAATGTTCCTTGAGAGGGGGTACCCTGCATCTATGATTAACTCTGTTAAGGAAGAAGTTAAAAAAGGAAGATCTACAAGATTTAAGCCCATTTTGGGGCAAGGGTATTCGGATTTACAAATTGGTCAAGGCAAAACTAAGTCGGGTTTTGATAGTAATCATTTATTGTTCATTACCGAATATAGTGGTAACGTCGGAAACATTATTAAGATTATAGATAGGGAATTTAAATCCTTTCAGGACCTAACGGACCTATGTGGATTTAAGAACAAAACTCTTAAAACTGTTTTTAGAAAAGGTTTCAACATTAAGAGAATATTGGAACGGGACACAAAACAAATTCAGCAGAGAGGCCACCGAAGGGGGACCTACAGGTGTGGGCGGTGTTCTCAGTGCAAATACATTTTTAATCAAGAATTTGTTTATTTGGAAAGTAGAAATAGAAAGATTATTTCTGATAATTTTTATAATTGTTATTCCTACGGGGTTGTTTACTTGGCAGTGTGCCAGTCATGCCAGGCTTTTTACGTCGGAAAGGCGAAAAGACAACTCCGTAGAAGAGTGTATGAGCATCATTATGATATACAGAAATGCAATACCAACAATGCCCTTTATAGGCACTTTACTACATGTACTGGAGCGTCCTTTTCGTTTTTGGTTTTGGATTCTGTTCCAAAAGATGTTAGGGGTGGACCTTGGGAAGTCCAACTATCCCACATGGAAACATATTGGCAGATTATTTTAGAATCCAATCGATTTCCTGGGCTTAACGATTCAATATCTATCATTCCATATTTAAAGCTCAAATCAGATAGAATTTGAACTATGTATTAATATTACAGTTATAGAGACATTTGAATACATTATAAAATATACCTATATTATTTGTAGGAAGTTATATATTTAATGTTTTTAACATAAATCTACACATGTAGTAATTGGTTTTTACCTAATGGTTTGTTTAAAGATTTCATATGCACATATATATATATATATAATTTTTAAAACATAATTCTGTGGTTTTAAGTATGTTCATTTATTCTATTAGTGTGTTAAGTGTCTTGATTATTTTAGTATTTAAGCTTGCAAAAGTAACTATGGCCTTATCTGATGAAGTCATATGTTTGACGAAAAGGAGTATTCAATCTGTGGCGTTTAAGAAAATAAACTTTTTAACTTTTGGATTTGGAGCCTTATTGTGAGCTGTTTCGACTTAGTGTTCTCCTGTTGTGGTGTCTGCAGTTCCGGACCTCCGTGCTTGCTTTGGTGGTTAGTTTTTTGACTTTTTTTCGTTGTTTGTATTTTTTTCTACCTTATATCTGTAGGACTTTTCCCCTGTGACTACCCTGAAAAGGTGCCGTTCTAAATTTTGGAATACCCAGCCTTATTAATCCAGTCATAGATAGCTAACCCATTTCTGTGGTTATGTCTGCAAAGATTTAGCTATCATTATTGCATACATATTGACATTTCATGAACATGTATCGCTTGTCGGAGCTCATGCTGTAAGTATAGTGGGAATCATTTTCAGAACATTTTCTGCAAAACAAAATCAAGGAGACTCATGTAATTGCTTACATTCGTTGCCCATCCTAGTGTGTGTTTCTACCTTTTCTGCCTGTAATGAAGAAGATTTCAGATCGCTGGAATTAGTACAAAGTAAATTTTTGAGGAAGACACCAGATGTAAGACATTGGGTATACTCAGACTAGTAATGCTGAAACTTTTTAGCATATTTTATACACGGCATACTTACTATTTATTATTTATTTATTTTATTTAACATTTGTTTACCAGGAAATTCTGACTTGGAATGAAGCCAATTTCAGCAGAGGCCTGGGGAAAACTCAACAAATGCATGTCTTTGTAACATGGGAAGAAACCAGAGCACTCACAGAGTAGACATTCAGCCTGATTATGTAAGAGCAGATGTACCACCTTAGTTATCAGAATCACACAGCTTCCATATCAGCTGTGTTTCCAGATTATCAGAGAGCAGACCTATCACCCCACTTACCAGACTCACAGAGCAGACCTGCTACCCTCCTTACCAAATTCACAGAGTAGGTCTACAACCCCCCTTACCAGAATCACAGAGCAGACTAACCACCCCACTTATCACCCCACTTACCAGACTCACAGAGCAGACCTGCTACCCTCCTTACCAGATTCACAGAGTAGGTCTACAACCCCCCTTACCAGAATCACAGAGCAGACTAACCACCCCACTTACCAGAATCACAGAGCATACCTACCACCCCACTTACAGTAATTATAGAGCAGACCTACCACCCCACTTAGCAGAATTACAGAGCAGGCCTACCATCCCTCTTACCAAGATCATAAAGCAGGCCTACCACCCCACTTACCAGATTATCATAGAGCAGACCTATCATCCCACTTACAGTAATTACAGAGCAGATGTACCACCCCCCATAGCAGAACTACAGAGCAGGCCTACCACCCCACTTGCCAAGGTCATAAAGCAGGCCTACCACCCCACTTACCAAGATCATAAAGCAGGCCTATCACACCACTTATCAGACTCACAGAGCAGTCCTACGACCCCACTTACCAGAATCACAGAACAGACCTATAACCCCACATACAAGAATCACAGAGCAGACCTACCATTCCACTTACCAGATTATCACAGAGCAGACCTACCACCCCACTTACCAGAACCATAGAGAAGACCTGACACCCCCTTACTGGAATCACAAAGCAGACCCTACCAACCCACTTGCTGTAATCACAGAACAGACCTACCACCCACTTCCTGTAATCACAGAGCAGACCTACCACCCCACTTACCGTAATCACAGAGCAGTCCTACCACCCCACTTACTGTAATCACAGAGCAGACCTACCATCTCATTTACCTGAATGATGGAGCAGACCTACTACCCCACTTACCAGAATTACAGAGCAGATCTACCACCTCTGTTACACCTCTTAACCCCTGCAGTTGACACTTCAGACCATAACGCATGATCTCCCTTACTTTTATTCCTGCTTTAAGTCTCATTTGTTCTTTGTTATTAATATGTAAAATGTCTGTATATACTAATACAATGCTTTTTACACCTTTTGTCTGTATTCTTGTATCTCTGATTTGTTTTTTAGTTGTATTGTCCGTAATTAGTGCAATCAGACTGAACCTGAAAATGCACAAATAAATAAAGTCAATAAACACTAGTCATTTATGAGAATTGTATAGTATTCATATTAGCAGTATATCACAGAGCAGACCTACCACCTTGATTACCAGTAATATCATATGAGACATAAGAGATGTTTTACTGTTATACCATAGAACTGGATTATTAACACACTGTTGTTCAAACTAAGTGGAGGAGTTTAGAGAAAAACAGATGCAGTCATGCTGCTACATCCCATAGACCCAAGGATGGGTACTAAATACGCATAGCTAAGAAACCTGACTTGGGCTGTTATTAGACTGAGCCACACATACATGCTTGTTAACTTAGGTATCACCTCACCACCTATAAAAAGATCAGCTATAAATGGCTGCCCTGCTACAGCCTCACCCATTCACCATTACCGTATTATCACTATTAAAGGAAAAGGTTACTCACATACCCTGTGCACATGACAAGGGTATCTCTGCTAGTGGCTGAGCACTACCGATTTGGAATGAACTCCTTCTACCAGCACAGTGGTGTAACTTTAAGAGAGGACTGTGATTTCAAGCAAAAGTTTCAAGAAAGGTATTTCTGGTTTAAACCCCTGAGCTCAAATCAGAATGAAAGTTTTAGGATGAAGTGGTTGTAAAGAACAAGTTCATGCTCTATTTCACAGCTGCTAGAAAAACATAATTCTTTCTTTTACCTTTTCCTTAGGCAAACACCAGAGAGGATATCTAAAAAGACAGTAGCTGCCCCAACACACCCTGACAATTACTTTTACAGTGAGTAAATAGAATACTTAAAACTCTGGTGTGCAATATATAAGCAAAACATGCAAAGTGAGAGGGATTTACAAACAAGAAAATGAAAGTAAATGAGCCAGTACATTTTTTCTGCCCCTTCAGCAGGCATGGGTCTTGAGTGTTCTCAGAGAAGTGTCTCCTTGATTTAAGCTGTAAAAATGCATATTGCATGCAGTAATCGGTTTATGTATGATGGCACACAAAAAGTCAGTAACACATTATTAAAGAAATGCAGATAATAATTCTTGACTATGACAGAGGTACTCTCATTATGAGGAACGTTCCTCATTTTGAGTCTTAAAAAGTCCATATTCCTCACAGTTCTACACTGAAGGGGTCTGTCAGGCATTCAGTTGTAAGAACTTTTTCTTTAACTGATTTTCATGATAGATAATACTGATTCATATTACTTCATTAAAAGAAGTTTTTACAAGTAAAAGTAACCCATTTAACCATTCTGTGAGTTTCCGAGGTGAAGTCATAGGTTCATATGTGTGTACTAGACTACTGGCCCTGGAGCCTTTACAAACATAGCCCATAGGATCACCCTGGCATCGTGCCACCCGACCTTAGTTCCCAGTGCTTCTGTCAAGTACAGCTACTGGAGCGATCCCCTGGGTGAATTTTCTATTTCCCATCCACTTATCAAGATTGCTCTTGAAGAGGGCCAGTGAGGTCCTCTGCTTGACATGTATGTGAAGTCTATTCCATAGCATGGGCAGTCTTTGGGTTATGAACCTGTCCCTCCAGCATGTTCTGTTGATTGTGGTAATGAGGTTGAGGTCTCTAGAGCATGTGGTGTGGAGGCATTGGGATTTCTTTAGATGCAGCATTTCTAACAGAGCTGGGTCAGACATGGGTTTGTAAGTCAACCAGAGATTGCCTCTAAGTAGGCGATCATGAGTAAAGTTAGTGTTCTACATTTTGCCCATTCGTTCCACATTATGAGAGTTAATGTTCCACATTTTGCCTATTTGTTCCACATTATGTGTTAGCATGCCACATTTTGCCCATTTGTTCCACACTGAGAGCGTGCCAGGTTTTGCCCATTTGTTCCACACTGAGAGTTAGTGTGCCACGTTTTGCCCATTTGTTCCACACTGAGAGCGTGCCACATTTTGCCCATTTGTTCTGCACTGAGAGCATGCCACGTTTTGCCCATTTGTTCCAGACTAAGAGTTAGCGTGCCATATTTTGGAGATAGAAGGCTGAGACCGTTGGATCTTCCTGTGAAGACTGGTTTCTCCGGGTTGTTTTAGTTGATGTTGTCTAGCCTTAGAAAATGTCTGCTGCATGGAGAGCTGCAGGAAAAAAAGAGACAGAAGACCAGCAATACATGCTATGTTGTAAGTTACAAAAAACAGTTTGGGCTAGAACTTAACTATGAAGCATTAGTTTTACCCACTCTAACACCCTTACTATAGCACTTTTAAATTGCAAAGGCCAACAGTTGTTTGCAAGTCTCATGTGGACTGGCTTTTTTTTTTGTTATTGCCTTTGTCTGTAAAAAAAATAATTTGAATGCAGTTAACACTGACACACTTATTCTGCAGATATCATGAAATTCTGTGTCATCAGTAAGTTAAATTTTATAGTGAGCCATTCACAGCATATTGATTAGCTGTGTATTTTATTGTGAATTTCCTTACCAGTGACTGTAGACACCTGCTGACTAAGGGCATACTGCTAGCACTATCAGCAAGTTAGAATATAAGTTATCTTCTATGGCTGTTGACTGGGTCATTGCACTCCAAGTAACATCCTGTGTTATTTATGAAGTTTTTTGTCCATACCGAATTCACAAATACAGTAGATTACTTTACAGCACTGTTTAGTTGTTTCTCTTATAGAATATGTAAAGTAACATCATATCTGTCTCTCAATTGCACAGTTTCCATTAGCAGGTGCATATCTAAAAATTATACTAGTGTCTGTCCAAGTTATACTTTTTCAAAAGCTCACCATTGTAATATTGTTTATAGAACAAGGATTCATGAAGAACTCCATCACTTGTGTTAAGGGCTGCAGAAAAAGGTCCTGTTTTTGCAATGCAGAAATCTGACTTTCAGACACGTTAGCCTTGATGAGGAAGGAACTCATTATTGGCTAATTTGCATGACTATGAATCACGGTTGTCAACTACGAGTGCAGATCAGCACTTCCTGTGATAGGTAACAGTGGTGGTGGAAACATTGTAGTAACGCAGGTACCCCATCCGGTCTCCCACACACATGCAGTAAAAAACACAGCCATTGATACACACACACACACACACACACACACACACACACACACACACACACACACACACACACACACACACACACACACACACACACACACACACACACACACACACACACACACACACACACACACACACACACACACACACACACACTACATACAGTACCTCATACCTGCTGCTGCTATCAGAATCCTCACAGTATTTTCTTTTTTCCTGCTCTGGTAATTCATGGATGATTACATTTAGTCATTGATGCCTGACATTCAAGTTTCCCACTTCATATCCTTCAGTAAATTCATGCTAATGCAAAATCAGTTATCCTAGTGACTTTTTACATTTGTAGAATGAATACATAAAATCCCTCCATGATTTTATCCCATCATTAATTTTGGCTTTTGTCCTGATGTCTTTCACAATAATGTTGCGAGATATATTTAAATTTTTTGTCTTTCTCCCTCATAATATACTTACATTTTTTTTGTCTTTCTCCCTCATAATAATGAACTTTTGCAGGCATTGCATAATGCTTGAGATATATATATATATATATATATATATATATATATATATATATATATATATATATATATATATGTATATATATATATATGTAAAAAGAATGTTACTGTAGTGGATTAAAGCTGGGATTTTGTATATCAGGGGTGCAGGGTTCAAATCCCTTTATCCTTAATGTTTTGTTTTCTTATTTATTTATTTCCTACATGATATCTGTGATGTCTACTTGTGGTGCATAGCCCTCAGTGGGAGGGTACATGGTTTTGAATCCCTTTTAGTGCCTTTTAAGCCCCTGTGACTTATCCCTTATCTACTGGTTGCCTGCACCACATTTTACTTTTTTTAAATACATGCCTTTAAAGCACTCCATATGCAGTATCTCTTGTATCTAGTGATCCCCCCACCCATGTCTTTCAAGTTATCCCTAGTGGCTAGTGGTCTCCTCTCCATCTCCATTATGTTTACGTGCCGTTAAGGCATGAGATGTGAGAGAGTTCTCCCTGTTGTCTAGTGCTCCCCAGAACAATGTCTAGAAAGGTATCCCTGGTGGTTAGTATTTCCTGCTGACCTGCATTGTATTTAATCGCCTTTCAGGAAGTTGTGCAGAGTTAGCCCTAGTGTTTAGTATTCTGCAGACCCTGTGTGTCATTAAGGTACATAGCTAAAGACTTATCCTTGGTAGATAGTGGTTCCCTCTCACCCAATTTTGCAGACTGTGCTCAGTAGTATACAGGTGTGTGGAACCCACCCATTCACACACACACACATACACATATAAAGATACAAACATACCATAACCCCGCACACACCACACACACATACATACATGCACACACACACACACACACACACACATAAAAACTCCCACCCTCTCACACACACGCAAACACCCTCTACACACACACACACACACACACACACACACACACACACACACACACACACACACACACACACACACAGTGGTCTCACCTTTGATAACCACATCACCACAACAGTCAGGAAATCCTTCTTTGTGGCACACCTCATCACTAAGGGCTTTTCATCCAGAAAAAGGAGGTCATTGTCCCACTACTCATCCCTCATTAGACCCATTATAGAATACAATGTCCTGTTTGGTATGTACCTCTCAAGACATCTGCAACAACTGGAAAGACCGTAGAAATACCTCACTAAAAGAATTGCAGGCCTAAAGCAGATGCCCTATGCTGACCTTCTACAAAAAAACTCCAGCTATACTCTGTCGCATAACGTCTACTCAGAGGCGATCTCTGCTTAGCATACAAGGCCATGTCAAACCCAGAGCTGTTGGACATGCTACACTTAGAGAAATCCCAATCCCTCAGAGCCATACGCTCCAGGGATCTAAACCTTGTCATCACAATGAACAAAACATACTGGAGGGATAGGTTCCTGACCCAGAGACTCCCCAGACTCTGGAATAGACTGCCCATACATGTCAAGCAGAGCACCTCTTTGACCGTTTTCAAAAGGAACCTTGACAATTGGATGGGAGATAGGAAATTCATCCCAGGGATCACGTCAATCGCCCTGCTAGACAGGGGTCTAGGGAAGTAAATATTGTGGGAAGAAATAGCCAGGGAATTGTTATGGCTAGGCTTGTATAGCGCCCTACGGCCGATAGTCTAGTACCAACCTATGAACACAGACAACACTGTGCACTTACATGTTTATAAGTTGTATTAACAGTGTTCAGCTCAAGTGACTATCATGGAACACCGACTCACTAATATTAGTATCAAATGCCAAATCACCTACCCATTTATTTAAATTATATTTTTAATTTGGTAACGTCTTGTGACTGCCTCAGTGAAATAGGCAGTTTATTCCAAAGTAAACCCGCTCATATGGGTAAGATGTTGGTGAAGTTGCATTATGTTTTGGTATAGTAAATCTGTTTTCTCGGTTTCTAAAACCTGAACGGATCTGACTGGTTGGGTCATGTTTCCATTTCTAGCCATGTGATTATAAACACCTTCAAGTTCTTTAATGTACAAGTAAAATACATATGTTTTGTGTCATGAATCTGTAAAATGTTTTGCAAGTTATATTATTAGTCTGTTTGCAAAAAGGTATTAACATTCTGTTCTAATTAAACAGTGAGATCTGTAATGCAGTTTAGACTATAGTTTCTACAGCCAGACCTCTACAATATTAGATTTCTTTTCTCTTCATTTCACTAAATGTACACATAGCAGATTATGTTTCCTTAAGGTACCCTTTAAGAAATTGTAGTAAGTGGTCCATGGTAGGCTTTCAGAAAGTGAAATACATCAAGATATAAATTCCTATGTTGGGGGTCAGCATACTTACATAACTGTAAAGCCCATTCACTGACCAGTAAAGGTATATTTGGAGTGTTAAAATTTGTAAGGATGCTTTGCCTTTCATACCCATGTTCTAATGGAATAAGACATTGATTAGTGTATTACTACTACATTATCTGCAAGTTAGTAAAGAGAGAGAACCAGTTCTGCATTAGTGCATTACTACTACATAATTATCTGCAGGTTAGTAAAGAGAGAATGATTCTGCATTAGTATATTACTACATCATTTTCTACAGGTTAGTAAAGAGAGAACCAATTCTGCATTAGTGTGTTATTACATCATTATCTACAGATTAGTAAAGAGAGAACCAGTTCTGCATTAGTGTGTTACTACATCATTATCTGGAGGTTAATAAAGAGAGAAATGATTCTGCATTAGTGTATTACTACATCGTTTTCTACAGGTTAGTAAAGAGAGAACCAATTCTGCATTAGTGTATAATTACATCATTATCTGCAGGTTAGTAAAGAGAGAACTGGTTCTGCATTAGTGTATTACTACTACATCATTATCTGCAGGTTATTAAAGAGAGAACCAATTCTGCATTAGTGTATTACTACATCATTATCTACAGGTTAGTAAACAGAGAACCGATTCTGCATTAGTGTATTACTACTACATCATTATGTACAGGTTAGTAAAGAGAGAACCGATTTTGCATTAGTGTATTACTACATCATTATCTACAGGTTAGTAAAGAGAGAACCGATTCTGCATTAGTGTATTACTACATCATTACCTACAGGTTAGTAAAGAGAGAACGATTCTGCATTAGTGTATTACTACATCATTATTTACAGGTTAGTAAAGAGAGAACCGATTCTGCATTAGTGTATTACTACATCATTAGTTACAGGTTAGTAAAGGGAGAACTGATTCTGCATTAGTGTATTACTACATCATTATCTACAGGTTAGTAAAGAGAGAACCGATTCTGCATTAGTGTATTACTACATCATTATCTACAGGTTAGTAAAGAAAGAACCGATTCTGCAATTGTGTATTACTATATCATTATCTGCAGGTTATTAAAGAGAGAACCGAGTTTGCATTAGTGTATTACTACATCATTATCTGCAGGTTAGTAAAGAGAGAACCGAGTCTGCATTAGTGTATTACTACATCATTATCTGCAGGTTAGTAAAGAAAGAACCGATTCTGCATTAGTGTATTACTATATCATTATCTGCAGGTTAGTAAAGAGAGAACCAATTCTGCATTAGTGTATTACTATATCATTATCTGCAGGTTATTAAAGAAAGAACCGATTCTGCATTAGTGTATTACTATATCATTATCTGCAGGTTTAGTAAAGAGAGAACCGATTCTGCATTAGTGTATTACTACATCATTATCTGCAGGTTATTAAAGAGAGAACCGAGTCTGCATTAGTGTATTACTACATTGTTATCTGCAGGTTATTAAAGAGAACGATTCTGCATTAGTGTATTAATACATCATTATCTACATGTTAGTAAGGAGAGAACCAATTCTGCATTAGTGTATTAATACATCATTATCTGCAGGTTAGTAAAGAGAGAATGATTGTGCATTAGTGCATTACTACATCATTATCTGCAGGTTAGTAAAGAGAGAACCGTTTCTGCATTAGTGTATTACTACATCATTAGTTACAGGTTAGTAAAGGGAGAACTGATTCTACATTAGTGTATTACTACATCATTATTTACAGGTTAGTAAAGAGAGAACCGATTCTGCATTAGTGTATTACTACTACATCATTATCTGCAGGTTAGTAAAGAGAAAACAATTCTGCATTAGTGTATTACTACATCATTATCTATAGTTTAGTAAAGAGAGAGAACTGATTCTGCATCAGTGTATTACTGCATCATTATCTACAGGTTAGTAAAGAGAGAACCCATTCTGCATTAGTTTATTACTACATCATTATGTATATTTTAGTAAAGAAAGAACCGATTCTGCATTACTGTATTACTACATCATTATCTACAAGTTAGTAAAGAGTGAACCGATTCTGCATTAGTGTATTACTACATCATTATCTGCAGGTTAGTAAAGAGAGAACCAATTCTGCATTAGTGTATTACTAAACTAATGTCTTTCGGCTTTTCCCAATTAGGGGTCACCACAACGGAACTCCAACCCGCTAATGGTAGGTAGTGGATTTTTTACGGTGCCGAGTTGCCAGCCCGACACCCAACCTTCAAAGAAGGCACACCCATTCACACACGCACCTACCTGCATGTCATAACATGTCATTATGATTTTAGTTTGGAGTGCTTTATATTGATTTGTAACTGGACTTATTTTACCAAAAATATGTGTTAGTTGTGAGTTGTTTTTATCTGTACTCAGAAATTTAGGGTCTTTTTATGTAATCAAACTGATTTTTATTTTTGCATTCATTCTGTATGGGCAATTAAGGGGAGAAGCAGTAGTTTAATAAATACTGGTAGCATAAAGAGGAAAAAGAAAATTATATAGAGACAGAAGGGTAAACACAAGTGCTACCAAAACATCGCTCTGGGTTGATTCCTTCCTAATGGCAAAAGAGAGAGAGTCTTTCATATGTTTATTGAGATAGATATATTTCTATATTTTATATGTGTTTATAGGGTCTATATTAAATCAGCGAACGCTGATTGATTGACCCTAGCTCACTGAACGCTGAAAATCTTGAACACTCGGAACAGAGATTTTTTTTCCCCCAGGGAAAAAGTCGCTGTTCCACAAAAAAAAACCCCAAAAAAACCCTTTAAAACAGTATTTAATGTGGACCCTCCCTACTTAAATATAGTAACTCCAAGATTGTACCACAGTGGAGGAAATGGCAAACTCCTGAAACCGGCCCAGGAAGTAGTTCAGGATTTTCAGCGTTTTCTCAAATAGGGTAGATGAATCAGCGTTCCCTTTCTTAAGCGTTCGCTGATTCAGTATAGACTCTGTTTATATATATTGGTCCCCTTTGAAACATCTAAAACCCATAACAGCTAATTTCATAACACTGAGACAAGAACATCTAAAACCCAAAACATCGAATTTCACAACATCTACAAGTACAAATCACATGAAAATAACAATTTTAAAAAATAACAGTGCAAGGGAGCAGTCATAGAATCTCCAAATGATGTCAATATCCTACAAGAGAAACACAAACAAATGATATTTGCCAAAGTCATGGCCTTAAACTCAGTGCAAAATAATGTATTATCATTCTTTTTGGTAATAGTGATGTTTCCGCTGACTGCCACATCCATAGCAACACCTTAAGTATGCACTCAGTGGTGAAAGACCTGGACACACAGGTTGACAGCAACCTTACCTTTGATCATCATGACTCCACAGTTGTAAGAAGGGCATTTTGTATTGCTCATCTCATAAGTAAGGGCATTGCCTCCAGAAAATCCTATGGGGATCATCTGAAATCACTGTCATTTTATTCTCTTTCATACAGACTCCTCTGAGGTGATCTCTGCATACAAGGCAATCTGTGACCCTGCATTATTGGAAATGCTGCATCTCCGTAAGTCAAGAGGTACCTGGGTTACTCACTCTAAAGACCTTAACCTGGTATGTGACGTTAATAAAACTGCTGGAGGGACAGATTTGACTCCCAGAGGTTGCCACACTTTTTGAACAGACTCCCACTTCATGTCAGACAGAGCACCTCATTGGCCGGTTTCAAACACAATCAGGACAATTGGATGGGTGACCATAAATTCAACCCGGGGGTTCCACCTGTGTCCCTCTTGGACAGGGGCAGTAGATGCTGATTATGGAAATAAGGGTAAGAACTTAGCTAGGCTTTTAAGGGCCCTAGAGCCATCAGCCTAGTAACTTCCTAGGATCAGTCTGACCAGCCTAATCTGTAAGGCCATAATGGACCTCTTTAATAAAGACATATGTGACCTCCAAACCCTGGATCCAACCCATCTGGGATTTGTCAAAGGCAGATCCTGCCTGCTAAACCTAGTGGATTTCTTGGAAAATGTGACCAGGGCCATTGACGAGGGCAAATCTGTGCACACAGCACACTTTGACTTGACAAAGGCTTAAAACATAATCCTACACTCAGGCATTACTGATAAACTTAGCAAACTGAATGTGTTCTAAGATGGGTTGCCAACTGTCTCACAAATCATACATACTCTGTCAAAGTGGATGGCTCCACATCAACCAGCAGACCTGTCACCAGTGAGGTGCCTCAGGAGTCATTGCTGGGCCCCCTACTGAGGGCTTGTGACTGACCAGGTTTGCAGATGACTGCAAACTAGGTGCAATTATTGAATCCCCAGATGATGTCAGCATACTTCAGGAGGGTATTAAGCAGACTGACGACTGGTGTCTTAGTCATGGTCTCAAACTGAATGCAGAGAAATGCATCACAATGTGCCTTCACACTGTCAGATCAACAACAATACCCTAATTACCTATGAAGTAGCAATGGATCTGGGATCACAAGTTGACTGCAGCCTTAACTTTGACCACCACGTGTCTACTGCAGTAAGGAAGGATTTCTACGTAGCACACTTGATTAGCAAAAGCATCGCCTGTAGAGCAAAGGAGGTTATAACCCCTCTTTACTGGTCACTAATCAGGCCCATAATTGAGTATAACACGCCTTTTGGCAGGTACCGTATAGAGCACCTGCAGTAATTGAAGAGACCTCAGAGGTTTCTAACAAAGAAGATCAAGTGACTCCAGCATGTGCCTTACACAGACCAACTAAAATCCCAGTCACTCTACTCTGTATCATAAAGACTTCTTAGGGGAGACTTATGCCTGGCTTAAAGAACAGTCCCAGACCCAAACCTAATGAATTTGCTGCACATCCAAAAATCTAATGGGACTAGAGCTACCCATTCCAGGGACCTAAATATGGCCTGCAATTCGAATAGGACATGCTGGAGGGACAGATTTGTCTCCCAGTGACTGATGCATCTTTGGAATAGGCTACTAATTCATGTGAAACAGAGCACCTCTGTGATACTGTTCAAAAGGAACCTGGACGAGTAGATGAGGCACTGTAAATTCTTATCGGTGATAGCTTCCACAGCCCTCTTGGACATGGGCAGCCATTACTAAATACAGACCTGGGTACTGACTAGACTTTCTATGGTATTACATTGGGATGAAACGGCTAGGCTTGAAATGACCTCTGGGTTGATAGCCTAGTAAACTCCTATTTTCCTATGATAGTGGCACTGGATTAATCCCTATGTATTTATATATAATGTGTGTGTGTGTGTGTGTGTGTGTGTGTGTGTGTGTGTGTGTGTGTGTGTGTGTGTGTGTGTGTGTGAGAGAGAGAATATAAATGTCATCATTTTAGGAGTCATTCTTTCCTGTGGCTTATTGTTGCCTTCCCTGTACTGATATGGCTGGAAAAAAGCCCATCAATGTATGGCTTCACATATGTAATATTTTAGATATGTCAAAAAAGGGTCACAAACTGCATTCTCAGGCAGATAATTCATAACTATCCTTTGCATCTACAGTTCAGGTACTGTGGAAAGCAAGCTGTGATTAGATTACGTGGAGTAAATTAATATGGCCATCTCTAGGGATGTCATCTATTATTATAAACTTAGATGCTTACTGCAAGCTGTTCTGGAAGAACTGCCAGAGGAATGTTTTAAAACAGTTTCATTTGTTAATCATATACCTCCAAACTAGCGTTCAGTGTGGTGTCACACCTTAATTAATGTCACTGTATAAAAGACTGCTTTCACATTTTTCCACATTTGTATAGGAACCTGAGTGTTTATTTCCCATCAGAAGTCATTGAGCCAGATCAAGTGTCTCCAGTGTCCACCTCAGTCAGGAATGGATCTTAGAGTACTGGTACTGCTTGGTGGGCTGCTAAGTGGCTTAAAGTCCATGCCTCAGCAAAGACAGGTATTCGCTTTTTAAAGGCTTCAATTAGCAACTGAAAATCAATTGTAATATTTTTATAAGCAATACTATAATCTGTTCTAAATATTCTCTTATTGCTGGTTGATAACAAAATATTTTATATTATAAACAGTTTTCATGTGTTATGATAGCTACTCAACATTGTATTGACCTTTTCTAAGTTAACTGCATATTGATGTCTTGAATTCACATGACTTTATTTCATTTTAACTACATGACATTATTAGCTTTGCTGTGCTACAAGCACCACTTTTTGGAATATATTCCTCATCTAATCTCCAATACATTTTATTTATTATTGGATTACCGCTCTTTATTTAGAGTTTGATATTGTAGACAAACTATGTACTATATAATGTGTTGTCTTCTTTAAACAACTGTTCATTTTAAGTGCTAACATTTTACTATGGTTTTAAGGTATTTATTTTTTGTGATGTTTGTTTTATATTTGGAAACTTATATTTTAGTTTGCTTTGGTATTATTTTGGGATCTGTATATTTAGTGTTTTTCATTTATATGCTGAAATATGTTTTATTTAGTTAATACCTGGCTTTTTCCCTTTTATTTAGCATTTTCTTGTTTGGATTGCATCTCTTTTGCAAACTATTTTGTGGTAAAGCACTGTAATAAAAGTTGAGCTCAAGATCCCTTGGTGTAGAGGGATAAAGCTGACTATGACCCAGTGACCTGAATCAGGTGTCTGTTGAAGCTGTCCAAAGTAGGCACAGTAAGCAAATAGCAGTTGATAAAAGTCTGGGTTTATTATTTAACAAGTAAGTTTTTATCTTAATGTTTATTTATTCATGTATTTAATTATTTAATTATATATTTATTATACATTATATATTTATATACAAATATATATACACTCACACCACTCATTATGTATTTACAAGTATTTTAAGTATTTTAACATTAATAATTTATACATTTATATATTTATAAGGTTTTTATTATCAACTATATACATTATACATACGACGTCATATATTTTTAGATTTCTATATATTCATGCTTGTATATTTATATTTATATGGATAATGTCATAATTCAAATGAATTTTTTAAAGAAAAGGGGCTATTATATCTGCATGTTTTTTCTTGGAAGGAAAAATGTATGTTAACTGACAATACCAGTGTTTGTCCACATGAGACACTATACAGATAGGGCTTATACAATGAAGCAAGTGGCATAGAAGTGTTGTTTATTAACTACTTGCATTTTTTGCTTTTTCTTCTAAAATTTTTATTGTATAAATACAAATATAAATGTGTTGTTTTTTGTGAATGTCCTATTGAATGTAATCATTACTCAGTAGGAATTTTTTATTAAGTTAAGCAGGACTTTATTTTATTTCATTCAAGCCAAAGAAAATTTCACTTAGTTAACTTTGCTTGAATAAGATTGTAATGCAGCAGCAATTTAGTTAATTGACAAACTAATTGATTAATGAGGCAGAGCAAGATGTATATAAGGCAAACTTGATTTTTGTAAAGTTATTCTGAAGAGGTCTCGTGTGAAGCGCTTAATGTTTGCACTTTATATCTAAAGGAATTTGTTTGTTGGTCGTTGATGTTCGTTGTTGGAGGCTTACTTGTTAAATAATAAACCCGTATTACTTTATCAACTGCTATTTGCTTACTGTGCCTACTTTGGATAACCTTCATTGCACGGATCTTGGTTTGATCTATTAATTTGTGGTGTACAGTGTTTGGTTGCAGTCTGTTGAAGCTGTCAGAGGGGAAGGGATGAATGATGATGTATTTCTGGCTCCCCCTTTTTTATGGAGAGGGTGTGGGAACATGTGCCTAGGCTTGTGGCCACTTGTGGGAACATGTGCCAGTGT
>NC_056743.1:37101935-37127667 GCF_019279795.1 Protopterus annectens
AATTTTTAAACTTGCATTTCAATTGCTGTTGCATGTCTTTTGTTTTAGGCTACATATTGTCATTTCAGTACTAACGCTGCATGAAATCTTCAGGACTTTCTTGCTAAATGAGAAAAGGGAAGCTGAGGTCCTGATAAAAAGAGTAAATGTTAGCTATAAACATAAAAGTCCTCAGTTTGGCAATACAACATAGAAAAATATGGGGGATGGAGGGAGAGAGCAGTTAGTGCAGCAGTGATCATTCAAACATTTGCTGTTATGATAACTTTACTAACACAGCCGTACTATGCTCATCATATTGATCACTGCTGCAGTAGCCTTAGCTATGTGGGTAGATTAGCACAGTTTATAGAGACTGGGAGGAGTAAGAATGAGAGTCCGGCGACAAAAACTGCTTAAATTAAACACAAGCAGTGAAAGGTAAAAATAGAAGGTAACAAGTCTGTCTGACAAGCCATTCTCCAGATAATCCCAAAAACTGCACACGATCATCATCTACCTTTTTCCCATGTTCTGCACGCGTTCAGAGTGTCATGTCACTTGTCGCCATCTCTCCCTACTCAGTGCCACTGTCCTGCCTTCATCAAAACTCATGCCTGACTGTCACAAGTCTTCTCTCATACAATCCAAAAACTGTACAGCTCCAAGCAGAATCTATGTTCCTGTCAAAAACACCAAGAATTTTCACAGAAAAATAAATACCGTGGAAGGTTTTCCCTGAAGGAAACCTATCTCTCTGCCCAGTGAAGGAAAATTGCTAGCTGACTGTCGATCCCCTGAAGCCCACAAGAGGAGTGCTGTGTCAAGTGACAAGAAAGTAATGAAGATTTTGACACCTAGATTGATGGATGTGAAGTTGTACTATCTCGCCGTTTTGTTCTTACAAACAGGTTCGGTGCCGATCCCTCGGCTCTGAGTCGGCCGCTTTCCAAGCTGAAACTCTCAGAGAAGCTCGAGACCTAGTGGATATCCCATGATTCCCTGCTGTAACTCCCCAGATCTAGTTTGCCGTTGCAACGATCGCAAGCTCTCAAGAATGAAGCTCGGGCCAGTAAAAACTTTTCTTATTTAAATATTTTTTGTAGTTTAAGATTTTATCCTTTTTTCAATAGTGTTAAGTTAGTTAGTTTTGTAGAGTAGATTTCTTATAGTAATTTAGTAGTTGAAGGAGTTTTTTGTCTCCTTAGTAGTTGACAGGGCTCTGTCATTACATTTATATATACATAGTTTAGTCAAGTGTGCTGTGGAGTGTTTTTTTTCAAGTAGTTAACATTTATAATTTCTAGGATTGTGTAATTGGTGTTTCTCCTTTGTATATATAGTAGAATACTTAAGGTTATTTGTTGTTTTTTTTTTTGTGGAACTTAGTATGTCCGAAAAACAAAAGTCGTGTTTTAAGAGATGTGGTTGTGGACAGAAGATGTCCGTTACTGACAACCACAACACATGTGTATGTATGTATGGTCTCTTCATGTATGCGTGTCTTGGCTCAGTACATTTGCAAGAAGTCTGCTCTATCTGCCACTCCTTCAGTGCTAGAGTTCTGCTAGAAAGAAGAAGGAAGTTGGTAGATAGAGGGCTTCTAAAACCGGATTTTCAGGCCTCTCTTGAAAAAGCTGACCTCTCTTCTAAGACGTCGAAGGGGTCTAAGTCTTCTAGAGGATCTTCGGAGCCTAAGTCTCCGGCTCCGAGTACCTCTGGCGTGATTCTAATATCGGTTCCACAGGCCTCGGGACCGAGTATCGATCCGCCTATTCGATCTCTGGTGGTGGAGCCGGTATTTGATGCACCCCAATCACCTATCCTCCAGTCGGTGCATTCTTCGGCTCCTTCGACCCATCACTCTTCACACTCTTCCAAATTATCTGATGTGGATCTGGATCGAGTGGTGAAAAGGTTATTGGAGAACCCGGCCCTTGCCAAAATGTTATCTGCTTCGAGTCAAGTGACTTCAGAGACGAATTTGCCTCGTGTTTCCTCCATTCCTCCTCCTCTGAAACTCATAGAATCTTCGGAGCCGGTGCTGACGGAACCGATGCTAGTAGACCCTATGGAGCCGAGGTTCGATCCTCTTCCCTCGGCTCCATCAACCTTGGTTTCTTTGGTACCGACGGAAGAACCTCGGGACTGACAGTCACTCGTCGACTCGATGCGTGAGAGTTGAACCGACAATTCGGTTCCGACTCTACTGCTCGGTGCTTCGGCGCAGATGTCCTCGGCCCCGTCCTCTGGTTTGGAGCATGGGGTCTCAGTTCGGAGCGATCGACCGATCTCTTCGGAGCTGATCGATCCTTTGAATCGGGATTATGGTGCCTTCGATGCCATGAGGAAGGTTTTGTCTGCTAAGACCACTACTTCCTCAGATCTGTCTTCACCTCTTCCCAAAGGGCCTCGTTCTGCCTCTTCTCCTCAGATCCCTTCTAAGCATCGAGATCCAGGACCTCAGGAATCTCCTTCGGGTGACCCCTCCTCCCTAGATACTTCTGCAGAAGCTCCCACCGAGGAAGTGCCTAGGAAGAAACTGTGCAAGAGGAGGCACTTAGATTCCCCTCAGGAATCTCTTACATCAGATACCGACTTGGAGGAATCAGAAGGGTCTCCACGCCACGATCCCCCTCGGAAGATGTCTCATTTTCAGACATTTTAGAAATCCTGAAACAGAGAGGAGATTAGCAGTCCCTTGCTCCTACTGAGGACGAGTCGGTTCTCCTGAAGGCCTTTTAATCTCAACCATCCACCTCTTGGGTTACTCCGCCCTTTGATGAACTAATGGAACTAGTTGCTCGAAGCGTGGGAATCTCTGACACCATGGAACCAGTCCCTCGGAGGCCTAATAAGTTCATTACTGCACCATCAGACAAGTCCTTCTTAACAAAAGGAGTTCCGGTAGATACTATGGTGGTGGCGGCAGCCACTAAGAAAGAGATGGGCGGTGGCCACTAAGAAAGAGATATCGGAGTCTTCTTCTACTGTACATCCTCCTAATAAAGATTCCAGGACTATGGACAGATATGGAAAACGCATTTTCAGTTCAGCAGCATTTTCCATGAGATCGCTAAACTACCTAACTCATTTCACACGTCTTCAACGAGATCTCCTCATAGAACTAGGAGACACCCTTCAGGATAATGTAGCTGATGCAATCTCTGACAAGGTGAATGCACAACTCAACCCCCTAAATTCCATAGTCAACTCATCCATGTGGCTCATTTCATATGCTGCCGAAGGTTCGAGTAGAGCGGCGGGTTCAGCGATAGCTCTTAGGAGACAATCCTGGATGCGCCTGTGCTCCTTTGCGGAAGCCTTTAAGTCTTCATTTGTAAACACCCCTTTTGACGGATCGACCTTGTTTGGTCCAAAAGTTAAGGAGACACTTATGAGGTGTGAGCAAGAAGGAAAGACTCTGTCTACCGTTGGAGTCCATTTTCCCACCCCAACCAGACCGTACCCCAAAGGGCAACAAAGTGGGAAAATGTGGTTCCGGAAACCTCAGGAAGCTTTCCAAAACACACCTACAGATACCTCCTCCAGAGGCTGAGGAAGAGGTCAAAATGGAAGACGCCATCCAATCTGCAGAGGTGGTCTGCAAAACCAGGGTGACAGGGACCAGTTCTCTGGCAAACCCTATCAGCGTTCCTGAAGGGAAGCCCGGCTGTTCTACTCTGGAGACAGTCGGGGGTCGCTTAGCTTTACATCCAAATGCCTGGCTAAACATCACAACAGATTCCTGGGTGAAAAGCATCATTACCAGAGGTTACCATATTCCCTTTATAAAAAATCTCCCTGTATTTACAAAACGTCCAGACGTTCCACCCAGTCTGAGAAGACTAGCAGAGATAGAGATTCAAAATCTTCTAGACAAAAGAGTCATCCAGCCAGTCCCGGCAGACCAAAGAGGATTCAGAACTTACTCAAGGTTCTATTTAGTGCCAAAGAAGACGGGGGACTGGAGGCCCATTCTAGACCTCAGCAAGCTCAACGCCTTTGTAAAGAAGGAGAAGTTCCGGATGGTCGCGCTGCAATCAATTCTCCCTTTTTTGTCAAAGGGGGAATGGATGTGCTCTATAGATCTCAAGGATGCATGCTACTATATCAAAATGGACAGAGCATCCAGAGATCATCTGCGTTTTCGGCTGGGAGCCAGTCATTACCAATTCAGAGCCCTGCCCTTTGGTCTCACCACAGCCCCCAGGGTGTTCACCAAATGCATGGCGGTGGTTACAGCTCATCTGAGATGACTAGGATTCTGAGTGTTTCCGTATCTGGACGACTGGCTCCTTACCGCCACCACCAAGTATCAACTTCTGCGGTCAAGAGATTACTTAATACATCTTTGTTCTCGTTTAGGTATCACTCTAAATTTCGAGAAATCTGCATTATTGCCCTTGCAGCATATTACCTTCTTAGGAGCAGAAATAGACACCATCAATGAAAAAATCAAGTTGCCTCAATCCAGAATTGTCTCATTGAGGGATCAGTTATCCAGCCTTCTAGTTCTCGACAAAGCACCGGCATCACAGATATTACAACTGTTGGGCACAATGGCAGCGGCCTTGATAGCAGTTCCCTTAGGCCGAATGCACATGCGGATATTACAATGGCTTCTTTTCGCTCAATGGTCCTACCAGAGTCTACCTTTATCATACGAGATTCGATTGACAACTCTTTGCAAGAAAGTTCTCACTTGGTGGTTAATCAGCGACCATGTGACAATCGGTCGTCCCTTTGTTCTTCCCCAACCCGCAGCCACAGTGACCACGGATGCTTCCCTGATGGGGCATTTTAGGGAAACACTATCCAAGGCACTTGGTCGGTTATGGAAACTCATTTGCATATCAACGTCCTGGAGATGAGAGCAGTGTTCCTAGCGTTGCAGCACTTTCACAACTCTCTACCTCTAGGTACGATTGCCATCCAGACGGACAACATGTCGGTAGTCTGGTATATCAACAAATAAGGGGGAACCAAGTCCTATCCCCTATGCCGCGAGGCCCTGAGAATATGGCAGTGGGCTGTATCCACCGGACGCTTTCTGACAGCAAAGCACATCCCGGGATCTTCCAATGTGATAGCCGACAGTTTAAGCAGGGCTATGCTGCTGCCTCATGAGTGGTCTCTAAAACAGAGTGTGGTGGAACAGATCTTCCTCCGATGGGGCCGGCCTTGCTGTGACCTGTTTGCATCCCTAATGAATGCCAAATGCAGCAGCTACTTTGCCCTTTATCCCCCACCGGGGAACAAACCAAGGGATGCACTCGTGCACGATTGGCCCCCGGGTCTCCTTTATGCCTTTCCACCGATCCCCTTAATTCCCAGATTTATTCAGAAAGCCAAAAGTCTAGAAAGGACAGTTATATTGATAGCCCCGTCTTGGCCTCGACAAATTTGGTTCCCCTTTTTGCAGAAATATCAACTGGAAGAACCGTGGATCCTGGACCCAGTGCCGGACTGCTGTCCCATTCGCCGGGAGTTCTTCATCCTTCCCTTCTCTCCCTAAATCTGACAGCTTGGCCGCTCCAATTCCCACTTTAGCCAGGTCTACTGATTTGTCCCCTGCCGTACAGCATATCATAGTTTCCTCTCACAAACTGTCTACCAGGAAATTGTACAATAGTAAGTGGAAACGATTCATACATTGGGTTGCTCGCTACAACATTGATCCATTTGTGGCGCCACTTCATATCATTCTGGTGTTTTTATCCTCTTTATTCAATAAGGGCTCATCAGCTGCCACCATAAGAGTACAACTGGCTGTTATCTCAAACTTTCATGTAGGGTGTGATGGATCTAACATTATGGTGCATAGGCTTTGTAAAGCGTTTCTAAAAGGAACCCATCACTTCAGACCACCGGTTAGACACCCTATTTCTCCCTGGAATTTAAATCTCATATTATCACAATTGATGCTTTCCCCATTCAAACCAGCCTCTTCATGCCATCTGAAATTCCTTTTGTGGAAGACTATTTTCTTGGTAGCCATTACTTCCGCACGTAGAGTGTCTGAACTGCAGGCATTGTCCTCCAGACCGCCATATTTAATTTTTCACCCAGACAGAATTTCTCTTAGGACTAACCCCACTTTCCTTCCAAAAGTGTGCTCAGAGAGCAACATAAATCAATCCATCGAACTTCCTACCTTCTTCAGACATCACACCAACAAACTAGAATATATGTTGCATAAGCTTGATGTACACCGGCAGCTAAGGTTCTACCTTGACCGTACGAAGGATTTCAGACAGACTGAACAACTGTTTGTTTCGTTCGCTGATAACAGGAAGGGGCATACAGTTTCAAAAACCACTTTATCCAGATGGCTGGCTAACTGTATCAAATTTGTTTACGCATCTACCAATCAGTCATTGTCCTCTGACGTTAAAGCCCATTCTACCCGGGCGGTGTCTACATCCTTGGTGTATGCTGCCCGTTTGCCTTTAGATGTTATCTGTGCAGCTGCCACATGGTCTAAGCCTCACACGTTCATCACTCACTATAAAGTGGACAGGGCTTCCAGGGACAGGGCCTCCTTTGGTTCCACTGTGCTCAGGAATGTACTCCCGTGAGCCACCCAGGATTAGGGTGCTTGGGACGCTACCCGTTTGTAAGAACAAAACGGTGAGATAGTACAACTTCACATAAAGAAGTTATGTACTTACCATAACATTCCATGTGAGTTGTCCATCTCACCTTTTTGTTCTTACAATCCCTCCCTCTGTCCCCCTCCATGGAGAGTGATGGTTGCCTTAGCAGGGAGGTCAGTTTGGTCTCTTTTAAATCAGCCTGTCCTTGGGAAGGTTGCCTCCTTTCTCTATTCCTGTTTTATGCTGGAATTAACGATTCAGGGGTTTGTTACCTTTCCTTGGTTTCCTGTGTTGCAGCTTGCTAGATCTGGGGAGTTACAGCAGGGAATCATGGGATATCCACTAGGTCTCGAGCTTCTCTGAGAGTTTCAGCTTGGAAAGCGGCCGACTCGGAGCCGAGGGATCGGCTCCGAACCCGTTTGTAAGAACAAAAAGGCGAGATGTACAACTCACATGGAACGTTATGGTAAGTACATAACTTCTTTTTTTCTCCCTTCAGATCTTTGCACCAGCAGTCTCAGTGCATGTGTGAAAGGTAGCTAATAGCTTTGTAATATTCGCTGGTTGTTATATCCTTGTGTCAGGGTATAACTCATATAGCTAAGACTACTGCAGCAGTAATTTAATGAATGAACATCATTTGTTCACAAAGTAAGCCAGTGATTTTCTTTTAGTAATATAAATATACTTCTAAAGATTCTTGTTTTTATCTTAGTTGATAAAACATTTCCTCCTGAATATTTAAAGAACTTCCAGTCAGCCATGATCATAAAAACTAGTAATGCTATGTGGAATATGTACTCGTATAATGTTGTTGTGTCTTTCGGCTTATCCTGGTTAGGGGTCGCCACAGCAGAACTCCGGTCCGCTAATGTTTGGTAGTGGATTTTTACGTGCCGAGTTACCAGCCCTGAAGCACAACCTTCATATGCCTCCACACAGAAGACGCTCTAGCTGAGAATCGAACGGGGCAACGTCTTGCTGTATGGTACTCTTATAATATAACTTACAATTTTATAACAGTGGCTTCTATGCTGTAAGATTCCATTTTAATGCATTTTAAACATGTCCTGCTACAGTCTTATCATGACATATAGGAAAGTAGTTGATATATAATCAATAATAACATCACTGCCAAAAAGCCTGCAATTAACAGCACCAAAATTATGTGTCCAAGACTTGCAATGTTGGCTCTACGTACGATTGGCAGCTACTTGGCTTGGTTAAGGTGGTGCAGTGATGCTCATGAAGTGAAGAGTTTGGTATGAGCCAACAGATTTTGTTTTCAGTGGACTCCAGAGTGAGAGTGCTTTTTTGGAAGCTGTGAATAAGATTGGAAGATCATATCTGAGTTGTGCTAAGAGCACTCTTTTGCAGCCCTGGCTAGAGAACTTACAAAAAGGGAAGATTTTCCTTACCCAGAACATCAGTGAGTTAATTTTTTCCTTGTTTTTTTCAGTATAGATTGTTTTTCTCTCTTATTTTCCTCCATGCAGTTGACTGTCAGATGACCTTAGTGCTTCTCTATGTCCTTTGGGTCTATCTACTTCTGGTTATACCCCCAGACCTTCTCCAATATCGGTTGGAGCCAGTGAGGAAACTGAGGATTCCAGGACAGCATCATATTGCTACCATGAGGTTTTCTACTTTTAACCCTTCTTAAAAGGGCTGATATATCAGCAAGCCACCCAGCCCATCTGCCGAACTCTTGTCTCCACAATAGAAATCATACCACTTGGTGTACTCCTGCACCCATTGCCGCTCTCCCCAGGATGGACATGTGCATCCCATCATCATCATCATCATTGTGCATGTGCATCATCAGATGCCTGAGCCACTTATCTTACCCTGGTCACCTGGGCTATAGTCAGGGCCTTATCCCTTTAGGCAATGGTATTGATGTTTTTTTTAGTATAGATCTGGAGATTGAGGGATGAGTCAAGCTACAACCCCAAAAATTTAATGAAAGTTGTAGTTTCTATTGGGGTGATCTTAAATTCTTTAAAAGAAAGGGTCTTGGGAGACTTTGCCAGCTTTTGGGAGGTCTCAAAGAACATATATCTTTAGTTTTAGTATGTTTAATTCAAAGCTTGTGGTTGAGTAGCCATAAATTGAGAGAGTACATATCTTTTTTGTAGATGTGACTGAGTTGATGAGTGAGAGCAACTGGATTGAGGTATTGGCATATCACCAGTATAGAGGATCAGTGGTAAAGCTGGTAGGTCATTAGGAAGTTTGTTGATGATTATTGAAAAAAAAGAAGTGGAGCAAATATGGAACTTGAAGTACACCCTTATTGAGAGGTGGTGTTTCAGATACTGAAACCCCTGTTTTGATTCTAAAGAATCTGTTGGACAGGAAGTTATGAAACCAGGATACAACATCAGAAACAATCCTGATGTCTTGTTGACTGGCAGGAAAGGGAGGGGTGATCAACAAGGTCAGTTAAGGAGGCTGCAGTAAGGTCACCTGTATCCATACTTAGGAGTATTTCATCAGTTAGGATCCATAGTTTTATTTAAAATAGAATGGTGGGATGAATGGTATGGGGAAAGTAGAAGGGGGAGGAGGTAGAGGAAGGCTAGAGGAGGTGTCTGGGATGTACCTGAATTCTGTGAGGAAGTCGGGACATCAGATTATGCCTTTAGAGCATGGAATAATATTAGCAATGGGAATAATGCCAGAGAAGTTCCAACCTGGAATTTGGTTAACCTCTTGGTAGAAATGTTTTGATTTGTCTAGGAGGTTCCTCACCAAAAGCATACAGGGCATAAGTAAAATGTCCTATGCAGACCATCTCAAGACCTTATCCCTGTATTATGTGCCCTACAGCCTGCTGAGGGGAGATCTATGCCTGGCATACAGGGCATTGTCAGACCCTACTCTGATGGACTTCCTGCATATCCACAAAGCAAACAGCACCAGAATTACCCATTCTAAAGACTAATCTTGCTTGTGATATAAATAGGACATCCTGGAGAGAAAGGTATGTATCCTAGAGACTAGCCTGTCTCTAGAACAGGTTTCCCTTCCCATCCATGTGAAGCAAAGCTCCTCCCTAACCTAATTCAGGTGTAACATGCCTAGCTTGGCACCTATTTCTGTAATGGACATAGGCAACCTGTAAATCGTTCATCTCCCAGGCCCCGGGTTGTAAATGTTTCATCTCCCAAGACCCTGCTTACATTTATCAAGGGTACCAGAACTTGTCTGAGATTTGGGATGCATGGCTTGGCTTAAAAAGACCATTGTGTTCATTAGCCTAGTAACACCTATGAACCTATGAGGAGGGATAGTTGTGTGCTTTTGTGGTGATTGATTTTTATGTCTGTGGATGGCTCATTTCTCAGGCCACGCAGAAAGGTGATATTTGCATGGTTACCTGGGGGGGGGTTGTTTCCAAGTGTGCCAGTCTTCATTACTTTAAGAAGTACTTTGAGTTCTCTGGTAAGACAGAAGTCTTTCTTATAATGGGAAATCCAATACTGTAATGGGAAAGAATTTGCCTTTTACTTGTTGGAGGGTTAGAGTGAGTGCTACAGTAGCTTTGATGGAATATTATTGAAACAGAATGCCAGATCAGTTGAAGGCTGATAGGTGGATTTTTAAGTTTTCAATATTTTTCTCAGTTTTTAACCTGAAAGAAATACTTTTAGGAAAGGATCTAAGTGATTGGTAAATGATTTGGAAGGAGACAGGTGAATAATCACTGAATAATAATGGAAAAATGGCTATGGTGGAGATTAAGGATGGGTTTTTGGTGATTAGTAGACCAAGAAATGAGTTGTCGTTGGAGACTGTGTTTGGATGACTGTACTCTTTACTTCAGTTAAGCACAACCCTTCCCTGGCCCTCTTCAAATGCAGTTTGGATCAATGGATGGGGAATCACAAATTCACACCTGGGTTAGCATCTATGTCGCTTATGGACAGGGGGCAAACTGTGAAATACTCAAGGCATAGGCACAAATCAATGCCAACCTCTTGCCCCAGGGATCATATATTGGGTAAAACTGGGTTATATTGGCTAGGCTTGTAAGGGCTCTTAAAGCATTAGCCTAGTAATCTCCTGTGAACCTATAAGTTGTAAGAGACAAAAGTTGGATAATTATTTAGCAATGTTATTGCAGTAGGGGGCAAATTAAGGTTAAAATCCCATAATATTTGTATGTTTTTATGGTTGGGGCTTGAAGTTAAGATGCATAGATTCATAGGTAAGTACTAGGCTAGCTGGCCCTGTGGGCCATTTTAAACCAATCCAGTTTCCCGTTTTGTGCTTAAAATAACCTATACCATTTTTTATAGATTGTCCTTACCCATCCAATGGTTGATAATTATATATTACCCATAATGAGGAAAAAGTGGGATCATACCATAGATAATTTGAAGGACCCCCCCATACATGCAGTAAAACACCTTGAAGCTGCCTCTTTCCATTAGTAGTACAGGGAACAGTCCTGGGTAAAGTTTCTGTCTCCCTTCCATAAATCTAAGTTGTGGTTGAATATGGGCAGGGAGAACTTTATCTTATGTGGATGGGGAGTCTGTTCCACAGCAGTGGTATGCTCTGCAAAATGTACCTGCCCCTCCAAACATTCTTTTGATGTTGCAGAAGAGGTATAAATCTCTAGACTGAGTATTTCTGATGTCATGTGACTTGCTGATGTGCAGCAGACACATTAGTAATGGATATGAGGATGCCTCGTATGCCAGATACAGATCACCTCTTAGCAGTCTGTAGGACACTGAGTATAGTGATACGGTTTTAAGTCTGTTCATATAGAACATGTTGCTTTGGCCTTGTATTCTTTTAGTAAGGTATCTCTGTGGGTGTTCCAGCTGTTGCATGTGTCTGGACAGATACATGCCAAAGGGGAATATATATTCAATGACTGGCCAAATTATGGCTGAGCAGAGGGGGACAATGGCATCCCCAGATCTAGACGCATGGCGGCGCAGTGGTGCAGTGGTTAACATTGTCTCCTCACAGCAAGAGGTTCTCTGGTTTGATTCTTGGCTGGGGTGCCTTCTGTGTGGAGTTTGCATGTTCTCCCTGTGTTCGCGTGGGTTTCCTCCGGGTACTCCGGTTTCCTCCCACATTCCAAAGACATGCATCTGGAACATTTCTCCCCGGGCCTCTGCTGAAAACAGGCTCTGTGGAACCTAGTCGTACTTTCCCGGTCAACAAATGTTAAATAAATAAATAAAAAAATAAAAAATAAATAGACCCAATCCCTTTCTTTATAAACTGTGCAATATAGAAAGACTTCCTTACAAAAATGAACACATATTGGTCAAAGGTTAGGTGACTGTCCTCATAAGTTCCCAAATAACTAGGTCAGCTCTTAGGGGTATGAATAAGTAATTGAAATTTGGAGAAGTATGAGAGGGGGGAATGGTGACCTGCTATCAACAGTGGTTTGCTATTCCATGTAGAAAATGTTAGTAGAATCCATTTCAAGTATGTTTTGTAAGAGGCATTAGCTTGGGGAATAACATTTGAGCTCAGATGTGATTTGAAGAGAATCATGGACCATCCTTCATATCGGTTACCTGACCTTGAGTCTTAGAAGTACTTATAGGAAGGAAGATGCTGTTGAAAGCTGTGAGTATCACTTTTGATCCAGGATGCAGTAACTGCAATAATGTCAGGGGATTTGGGAGGACAGGAAGTCACTGATCTGATCAAGTTTGCTGGAAATACTTTGAGTATTGATTAAGGCATGGGAGATGGGTAAGGAAGAGCAGTATTTTAGGTAGATGGGGTTGGATGTGTCTGGGTTGGTTGCACTGTTAGCTCTAATGAGTTGTATAAACAGGTCAGGTGTAAATCTGAGTATAAAAGACATGCATGGAGGGAATAGGATCTGGAGATTTGAGGGGTGAAGTAATTAGTCCCAGAAAGCTGAGTTTTAAATGAGAAAGAAGTGGGAGTGAGAGAGACAGGAGTAGTAGAGTATGTTTGAAAGGTAATGATTAGAGTGGGACTTCGGGAAAAAAGTTATTACAGAATAATTTGGTGGGGCAGAGAGGCTGAGGATTTGGGAAGGGGGAGACTGGTGAGAGAGAAGGATACTAGTAAAATGAGAGGGAGAAGAATGTTAGGGGTTGGGTGGTGTTGAAAGTTTAGAGTGGAGTTACAGATGATGGCAGAAGAATAATCACAGGGTGACAAAACAGTAGGATTGGGATAGGAGACAAAGCTTAAGAGAGTACAGGGTATCTGGCTTTTCGACAGTTTGTTAATTGTGCTTTTTTGGGGCATTGAGAGAGGTATGCAGAGTGGTAGATAAGTGAAATAAGTTAAAGTAACTTATCATTTTAGATAGTAGTGATGAGAGAGAATGGGAGGAGTTCTAACTTGCAGAACGCTTTAATGAACTGGGTATTAGTTTTAAAGTATGCTGCTTTTAAGGAAGGAATTCATAAGACTGATATTTTATGTGACTTTTCTTTGCTTTCCATGTGTGTTTTGCTGAGCATTACAGTTCACACTCTTGTCAGTGACGTGAGTGTGACAGTGGGGATATGTATGAGCTACTGAGTAAAAGGCTTACTGAATATGTGTGCCTACATTGGTCGGTGCTTGATCTGTTAGGGAACAGCAGCAGCAAATAGCCTTAGAGGTGAATAACAGCAGTGAGGGCAGTGAAAAGGGGGTAAATAAGTAGGTAGGATCATAGCCTATTAATTGGCGTCATCTGGTTAAGAGAGCAGAGTATGTCTATGAGCAAGAATGGCACATGACCCTGAGATTGCATTGTGTTTCCACAGCAAATAAATTAACCTAGGAAGTATGACAGCTTCACTGAACACAACATAAATTACAAAATTATCCAAAAGGAGGATACAAGTATTAAAGAAAGCTGAATTACACAATTCTTCTTAGCAACAGAAAAATGTCATTAAAAAAAACAGCTACTTTACATTAGTAATGTAAGTGCAATTTCTTATTTTGTTGATTTTTTTTCTTAGTGAATAAACTCTCATATCCCAGGAATGAAGCAGAAAATATGTTCATTATCTTGGTAGCTGCTAACAGTTGTAAGCAAAATGTTGATTTAATGCTACTCTGTGCATATATTGCAGCTACTAGTATAAGGTGTGCTTAATACTATTATGTGATAGCTTAGTAATAAGTGTATGAGTGTATCTATATGGGTCTACTTTCATTCACTGAAAATTAATTTCACTGAATTTCAATTCACCTTCAAAAAATTGCTGAAAGCCGAAATTGCTGATAACTTATTTCACTGAATCACATTTTACTGAATGTAAGTACAATTAGGCAAATAAAAAGTATATGCCCTTTTCTCCACTGTAGTGCGACCCTGGAGTTAGTATATATAGTTGGGGGTGTGGGGCCATAGCCTCCACCTACTTAAAAACTAACCCACCCCCCAACTATATATACTAACTCCAAGATCACACTACAGTGGGGAAAAGGGTATATACCTTTTATTTGCCCAACAGTACTTACATTCAGTGAAATGAGTTTTCAGTGAATCAAAATAGACATTATATATATATATATATATATATATATATATATATATATATATATATATATCTATATATATATATATATATATATATATATGTATATGTAGGAGTATTACACTTGCATTCTTATGTATCATAACTTCACAAGATCAACACAAAGTGGTTGATTGAGGGAAAATATTGAAAATAAAGAAGCCCCCACATGTTTTTTTTTTCTTTTAGTAATCACAAACATAACCCATTGATTTACATTTATGATTAATTTTTCATTCATCTTAGTTGTCATTAATGGTAATCACAGATGAGTTTGTCGATGTTTTGTGTTTTGATCAAATTCACTGATGGTATTATAAACTTATATATATGATAAACAGCTTGTTAACTCATTATGGCCGAGTGTGCCTCCAGGCATTTCTGCAGTTACATTTTACTGTGCCTCTAGGAGTCAAATATTGCTTGTTCATATTTAGGTTCATAGGTTCATACTAGGCTATCTGCCCTGAGGCAATTATAAGCCTAGCCCGATTCTGTATGGCTTACGCCACCCCTTGATTTGAGTATACTGTGCCCTTTAAGGTTTAGTTTACTGTGCCTCTGTCTAATAGTGACACGGGAGTAATCCCTGGGACAAACCTACGATCCCCCATCCACCTATCGAGATTCTTCTTGAAGAGATTCAGTGAGGTGCTCTGCCTCACATGAACTGGAATTCTATTCCAGAGCGAAGGAGCCTCTGGGTTATGAACCTGTCCCTCCAGCAAGTTCTATTTATTTCTGTGCTGAGGTTCAAGTCCCTCGAGCATGTGGCTCTAAGGGATTTAGATTTACTGAGGTGGAGCATGTCCATTAATTCTGGATTTGACATAGCTTTGTATGTCAGGCATAGATCACCTCGAAGTAGGCGGTATGCAACTGAGTAGAGCTGGAGTTTTTATAACCGAGCAGCATATGGCATCTGTTTGAGACCCTTGATCCTCTTGGTGAGATACTTTTGGGGTCTTTCTAATTGCTGCAGGTGTCGGGTAAGGTACATCCTAAAAGGGGCATTGTATTCTATGATGGGCCTGATGAGGGATGAATAAAGGGGCACGATTACCTCTCTTGATCTAGATGTGAAACCCTTCGTGATGAGGTGGGCTATGTAGAAGGTCTTTCTAACCACTTTGGCAATGTGGTTTTCAAAGGAGAGATTGCTATCAACTTGGGTCCCCAGGTCCCTAATAACTTCCTCTGTACTTAATGGGTTTCCACCTATGTGGTAATTTGTGGGCACATTGTTTTTGCCAAAGGGTATGACTATACATTTTTGGCATTTAGCTTTAGACCATGGCTGGCACCAGTTATCTGTCTCTGTGAGACCTTTTTGAAGGATGTTTGTGTCAGCTGGAGAGTTGATTATGGCGCCCAGTTTGCAGTCGTCTGCGAACTTGGTGAGCCATAGTCCTCCCACGTTTGCCTGTACCTCGGAAAAGTATATACCGAACAAGAGTGGTCCCAGGACAGAACCCTGTGGGATGCCACTTGTGACTGGTTTCGAGTCTGACATGGCTCCAGCAACTCTCACTCTGTGGGTTCTGTCTTTGAGCCATTTTGCGACCCATCTTGTGACATAGGGGTTTATATTTAAGCTGGATAGCTTATCTATGATGCCAGAGTGGGGTATTGTGTCAAATGCCTTTGCAGGGTCCAGATAGGCTGTGTGGACTACCTTCCCTTCATCTATGGCTTTGGTGACTGTTTCGAAGAAGTCAACCAGGTTCAAAAGGCAGGATCTTCCCTTGACAAAGCCGAACTGGGTAGGATCTAGTGTCTGTAGGTCCCCAATGTCTTTGTTTATGAGCTCCATGATGATCCTCTCCATAGCCTTGCAGACTAAGCTAGTCAGGCTTATGGGGCGATAGTTTCCAGGGTCCGTAGAGGCTCCACCTTTGTGGAGTGGGACCACTGTTGCTGTACACCATTCTGTGGGCACATATCCTGTAGTGAGGCTGAGATTGTATAGCTGTTTTATTTGAGGGATTAGTTCCTCTTGGAGTTCATGTAGGAATCAACCTGGGACGCCATCTGGACCCATGAAAGTAGTGTTTTTTGCTTTGGAGAGGGCAGCCTTCACCTGAGCATCAGAGATGTTTGGGAGGCAGCCCTCTGCTGGGATAGATACTTGCTCTTTTGGGGGAGAAGTTTGCACTGAACCTGTCTGCCAGGATATTGGCGATGTCTGTGGGTTCAGTGTATTTTTTTGTCGTTTAGAATCAACTCAGAACAAGTCCGGGAGTTGCATCCCAGGTTTCTAACATAACTGAAAAAAGCCTTATGATTGTCTTTGGTGTCCTGTGCAATTTTTCTCTCGAAGCTGGCCTTGGAGGATTTTATGAGGGATCGTAATTTTTTGCTAGTACTGACCAGAGATGCCTTCCCTATTAGGGATTTTTCTCTATCATGTAGTAGCTTCCTCCTTCTGTTGTATAGTTTATTTATGGCAGGGGTCCACCAGACTGGACGCCTGCCTTTGGATGATTGGGTCTTGGTTTTGTTTGGGATAGCATGATCCATGCATTCCTGGAGATGTCCATTAGAATGCGTTTATATAGGATTCTGCAGTTTGGGCCGTAGTTTCCACTGGCCCTGGGGCCTTGAAGGATTCCACTTCAGTTTTGGGAAGTGAGAAGTTCACTTTTGAGAAGTTTTTCACTGTGGTTTTCTGGGCTGGGGGTGGGGTCGGGATGTGGACATCCAGTGAAATTAATTTATGGTCTGATCTTACCAATGAGGGATATACTTCTGGTGTGGAGCATAGAGCCCCCATGTTGGTAATGATCAGGTCTAGTATGTTGTCCCCTCTTGTGGGAGTGGTGACTAGTTGTTCCATAGCATTTGAGTTTATAATTTCCAGGAACCTTTGGGCTAAGGTGCTGGGGCTTGAGTAGTGCTCCCAATCAATGTTTGGGTAGTTGAAGTCACCCAATATAATGGTGTTCGGAGATCTTCATGTTCTCCAATGTTTTCAGGAAAGCTGAGTGGGATTCCTGACTTTGAGAGGGTGGTCTGTAGGATGCTATAAACTGAAAAGCAGTCTTGCCCACTGTTAGTTGCACATGGATGGTCTCCGATGCCGTGCAATGCCACTAACCTGGAGGTGTGGATATCCTTGATAAATATGGAAACTCCCCTCCTTTGTGGATTGGTCCGGGTTTTGGGGCCGAAAAGCATGATATGAGGTGTAGCCTGGTAGTGCTGGGGTGCTCTCTGGAGCCTTGAACCAGGTTTCTGTCACTGCACAGATATCAATGTTCTCCATACTGAGGAGAGCTTCGAGTGCGTGCATCTTGAGGTTAAGACTTCTGGCGTTTAGCAGCATTACCCTTAGTTTCTTCTTCCTTGTGCTGTCTATGGGGGTGGGTTTGACTTTTGAGCCTTGCCTAAAAAAGGCACTATGGGGGTGGCAAGAGCCTTTGCCAATATCCGAAAGCCCAGTGGTGACAGGTGCAAGCCGTCCCTAGCAAACATGTCATCCCAGGCTGACAGACACTGGATCCCCTTTGAATGACACCAAAATTTTAGCCAATTGTTAAAATCGATCATTTTGTCTTTGTACTGTGGCATCATTCTAGGTGAGGGTAAGATGCTGCTCAAGGTCAGGGTCATACCAGCCTGGGCTACATGATCAGAGAGCTCCTCTATGTCTCTTTTCATGTAGTCCAGGGAGGTACGTCTCAGGTCATTCACTCCAGCATGTACAATGACTGAGCCATATTTGTATTTGCTTTGGAGTGACCTGAGTGCTTGCGTTATGTGGCGGATCCTAGCACCCGACAGGCAGCTCACCGTGACCTTCTCTTTATTCAGCCTGGTGAGTGGGACATCAGTGTGTCTGACAATAGAGTCACCTATTACAAGAGTATCTATGTTATTCAGCCTTAAGGGCTGTGGCTGCTTGGCACACTGACTTTGTGGGCTATGTGTTGTGCGTGTTTTGTTTTGAGGTAGCGTTTGCTTGGATGTCTGCTTTGGAGGTCTCTGTTGCTTAGGTAGATTTTTATTTAGAGCCTCCGAGTATGTTTTTGTGTATTTATGTGTTTGGTTCGCTGATGTGGTGGGACTATGTGATACTGGAATTGTGTTGTGTGAGGTTACCTTCTGCTCCTGACTGGTTGCACCAGTTTTGAGATGAGAGAGCTCAGCCTCCAGTTTGGCTAAATAGTTGCATCTCTCACATATATTTGAATCTGTTTGGAGGAGGAGAGGGTTGTCCGTGTACATGAGACAGTTGTAACATTGCCTCAAAATTCCCAGATTCACCAGCTGGACTGGAGAGGAAACCATTGACTGACCTTTGGACATGCTAGAGTAATATAGGGAAACTGAATTTAAGACGGACCAATAGTGGACAGGGTAATCGTAGAGAGTATAAGAGTAAGTAGTGCTTATGGTTTAATAGTGCTAACTTGTAGGATTACTTAATTGGACCAGTGAAGGACCTTAGAATGAGAATATGGTGTTTAAATTGAGAGATAGAGCAGTTCTAAGGGAAAAAGTGAAGAGCAGACTTTGTGGAGCCAGGAATAGTTTAAACCCAATTAGGCGGCGCTGCCCGCTGTTGCGCTATGCACAAGACCGCGCAAAACCGCGTAAAAGAAGGTTTTAAGAGAGGAAGATGAAGGAGTTTTGGAATTGACCCAAAATGGCCAATAAAACTACAGTTTCAAGTCAATAACCACTCCCACAGGGGCAGGCAGGCTGCTCAATGTTTTTCACTGCCACTGATCAACAGAGAGACTTCCCTTTAGCCCAAGCAAAAAATGGCCTTAATAATTCCAAAACCATGCTACATAAAAGGTATCAGATATTTTATCTTGAAGCATATATGATGGCAGACATAGTTTTATTGATATTTGACATCTGTCAATGAGTATTTGTTAGAACTGTAAGGTGATAACTTCATTTATTAAAGGTTCAAGCCACACCCCACTGGGAGTTAAAGGTAAACACTCAAAAAAGCTATACTGGAGGGAATAATAAGTATTTTTCTATATACATGTATACCACACTACTGATAGCTGAGAAACAGTTGTATATATCATGCGTAACACTAGTATATAAAAAAAACAGGACTGATAGTTGTTACAATGGTATACATCATGTTTAATAGTACTCTGTATAAAACAGTGCTGGTAGTTGTTACAATGGTATACATCATATTTAATAGTACTCTGTATAAAACAGTACTGGTAGTTGTTACAGTGGTATACATCATGTTTAATATGACACTATATAAAACAGTACTGGTAGTTGTTACAATGGTATAGATCATGTTTAATACTACTTTATATAAAACAGTGTTTTAGTTGTTACAATGGTATACATCATGTTTAATAGTCCTCTGTATAAAACAGTACTGGTAGTTGTTACAATGGTATACATCATTAATGCTACTCTATATAAAACAGTACTGGTAGTTGTTATAATGGTGTACATCATGTTTAATAGTCCTCTGTATAAAACAGTACTGGTAGTTGTTACAATGGTATATGTCATGTTTAATACGACTCTCTATAAAACAGGACTGGTAGTTGTTACAGTGGTATACATCATGTTTAATACTACTGTGTATAAAACAGTGCTGGTAGTTGTTGCAATGGTATACATCATGTTTAATACTACTCTGTATAAAATAGTAGTGGTAGTTGTTACAATGGTATAAGTCATGTTTAATATGACACTATATAAAACAGTACTGGTAGTTGTTACAGTGGTATACATCATGTTTAATACTACTCTGTATAAAACAGTACTGGTAGTTGTTACAGTGGTGTACATCATGTTTAATACGACTCTATATAAAACAGTACTGGTAGTTGTTATAGTGGTATACATCATGTTTGTTACTACTCTGTATAAAACAGTACATACTTTTTAGTTTAAATAGACACTAAGCAGTCTGACTGAGTGTTCTGTGATTCAATTTCAAGGAAAGCATAAATTAAATACAGAACACCTTATTACGGCTAAAAGTCATGTTTTGCTGCCAAGTCAGCACGATCCTTAGTTGTTTTAACTGCTGTACAATGGGAAATGTTATAGCAATGTAGATATGTAAATGTCTGTGTTGCGATATTTAAGTACTGTTATATACAACCACTGTGATAGTTTACTACTGCTATATCTGTGATAGAACTGTCTTTTTAAATTCATGGGCTACCTAAATTATCCAGTACATAACACTAAGTAAGGTGTTTTTTTTTATGTCAAGGGCTTCATATGCGAATGCATAACAGTTGCTTGAACCTTTTTTACTAAACACTTTGTACCTGTGTAAATAGTATAACATGCTGCTACTCTTAAACCCAATACCCTTCCTGCCTGGGTGATAATTTATTATTTCAGTTACTTTTTACAACACTTCTCTCTTATTCCCCTTTCAGAGACCTTAACTTAATAATTCTTTTTGTCTCCATCTTTTTATTTAGTGACCACTGTCCCTGCGAATGGGTTCTCTCTCAGACCCCCACTTGCTGAATCCTTGGCCATTGACCGTATCTGCAGTGAAGAAACCAGCCACAAGGACTCAAGGGCTTTAAAAAGAAAATAAGTTACTGTAGGTGTCTTGCTACATTTTCCTCTTAGCCTGCTACTGTAGAAAGTACCTGGTCTAAAGCAGAAATAACTGGCTCTACCCACGGCTAGGGACAGCAGCTGCTCCCCACCCCCATCAGCTGTAAATACATTCCCCAGTTAAACTTTTTTTTAGTTATCAGTAAACCAAGATAAAGCTCTAGGCGAAAAAAAGGCAACCCAGTAGATACACTGGAATTGCCCACTTGTAAAATAGAGGCAAAAAGGTACTTAAACTGACAGTTTTTGTCTGCTTCAAACTAGGTATCTACCCAAAAAGGACACAGGTGAAATCAGGTCTGTAGATTGTTTTTCCCTACTAGAGTTTAATAACGCCTAACAATTTGGCTGTTTAGAAACTTACCCTGCAATCGTTAGCCTGGGGGGTTCTAGCCCACTCCGTTTACTTTGCTTACTTCGCTCCCCTCCCTGCCCCCTATTCTCACCCGCCCCCAGTACCTCTACATTTATTCTTAGCCTTAACCCCACCCCTAATTACCACCAATTAGGCTACACCATTATTCACGCCCTCCCCCTTCATCCAACACAGTCATGCTACTACCTAATATAATAACAATCCCAACCTGCGTAGTTCTAGCTCACATTACATCCTACCAAGGCTCCACAGTCACATGCCCCAAAATCTTCCACTGTACTCTCTTAACACCCTCCCTCAAACATTTACACTATAACTACACAACCCCTGCCATCAAAAATATCCTCCCAATTCATACACTGCATTACCAAACACCTAACACACTAAACAATAAAATATCCCGAGGATACCATAAGCAATTTACTATGTATATAAAACATATCCTAAACACCCTCTATAAAGTAGCCCTTGCTGGAGATATCCATCCAAACACTGGTCCTCACAAATCCAACCCAACCACAACCCCTAGTCCAAGCAACCCCCCACAACTGAACTCCTAGCCAACAAAAAAAACAGACCTACTTATAATGCCCCTAAACATCAAAAGCATATACAATAAAATCCAAGAACTACATGCCAGCATAAGCATATATTCCCCAGATATTCTCTTCCTAACTGAAACCTGGCTCAAACCTCACATCAAAAGTGAGGAAATGCTTCCTCCTGAATACAACATCCTTCCCATAGACAGATTGTCCAAAAAAGGAGGTGGTGTACCATTGATATTTAAACACCACCTCAATATTCAACTCCTAAACACATCTGCCTCTCACCACTACAATGCAGAAGTCATTTAGGTCAATCTCAAACTAAACCCAAACAAAACAATCAATCCCATAGGATGCTATTTCCCACCAGGGCAAAATATTACACCCCTAGAAAATCTCTTGAGCTGGGCTACTCTATCGCTACCCCAGGAAACCTTCATTCCCGGAGACTTTAACATCAACTGGCTATCCTGTAATAATCTCCCAAACATTCACCATAATATCCATGGGTTCACTTAACTCATCCAATCCCCTGCCCAAATCAACCAAAACCTTAGCAGTCATACCTTACTTGACTTTATCCTAGTCAACAAAGCCCTATCACTCTTACCTAGCAGGCTGTTTACCTGGCAGTCTTAGTGACCACTCCCCCACGTTCCTAATTCGGCACTACACTCAAGCCCATTATCCACAGGCAAATATGAACAAGTCCAACTTCAACCCCAACTCCTTCATCTCCTCCCTGCAAAAAATTAACTGGTCACCACTAAAATACCTCAACCTAGATGAGGCTGTCCAGTTTTCTACAGTAACTTCCTCTCCATCCTAAACACCCATGCTCCTGTAAGAAATGCCAAAGTCAGATCCAGGCATGCCCCATGGTTACAAAAGACCACCAGAACCCTAATGAAATCGAGAGATAAGGCCTGGGAGCACTGGCGACTAACAAAAAATAACTCAGATAGGCAATCATTCCTTGAATTATGCAATAAAGCCAAAAAGCAAATAAAATTTGACAAATCCCTCTACTATAAATACACCCTAATCTCTACCAACAACAACCCTAAGCAATTCTGTTCCACTATTAACACAATCCTACACCCAGGGAAGGTTGATACCCTCTCAGCCATCCATTCTCCCCTCCTCCAGCAGTATTGCTGAATCCTTCAACAAACACTTCACTGAAACTATAACATCTCTAAACAAACAACACTTCCCTACAACAGCCCCCCAACTCCTAACCCTAAACCCCCCACTCCTCTTTTCTTCTTCACCTCAGTACCTACCTCCAACATAAAAAGACTAGTATCAAAATGTAAACCCACCAAACTCACAGCTGACAACCTCCCCTCTGAATACTTGAAAATTGCAGGTGATGCACTAGCCTACCCAATTTCTATTCTAATCAACTGTTCCATAACAGAAGGCTATGTTCCCTCGATATGGAAAATATCCCACATCATTCCCCTGCACAAAGGCACCCCGACCACCGATCTCTCCAGTTACCGCCCCATTGCTATCCTCCCCCCCCTCTCCAAGATACTTGAAAAATGTATCAACAGCCAGTTCTCTAACTACCTCCTAGCTAATAATCTCTTCTCCAAAACCCAACATGGTTTCTGGCCATATCACAGCACTACCTCTGCTGTCCTTCACCAACACTGTTCTTCATTGCAAAAACAATGGCCTCTTCTCTACTGCCGTATTTCTAGATCTCTCAAAGGCCTTTGACATGGTATCTCATGAGCTGCTACTACTCTACTCTCCCCAGCCTCTCCTTCTCACAGTCAGCCTGCAACTGGTTCCACAGCTATCTACACGGACGCCAGCAATCCGTAATCTGGGACGATAACCTATCACCTCGCCTCCCAGTTACTCTCGGAGTTCCCCAAGGGTCTATGCTTGGCCCTCTGCTATTCTCACTTTTCACTAACAATCTGCATGCTGCCTCCACACAAGCATCTCTTATACAGTACGCAGATGACTCTACTCTCATCTGCTCTGCCCCCACTCTACCAGAACTACAACAAATCACACAGGAATCATTCTCTTTTGTAGAAAGCTGTGGCTATCCAATGCTCAGCTCTTACTCAACCCAAGTAAGACAAAATGTTCCAACCTTCCAAAGCCACCCAAAACACCCCCCCCCCCACTTCAACATTCTTGCCAAAAAAAATATCATCATCTCTCCATCAGAACACACAAAATGACTCGGTGTGGAAATAGACAACAAACTTAGATTTGACACTCGCATATCTCTCACAATAAAAAAAGTTCACAAGAAACTTGGTGGATTATTTCGAATGTGCCAATTCCTAACCAAGGTGGTTAAAATCTCCATAGCCAATTCCCAGCTAATCTCCACCCTACTCTGTGCATCCCCAATACTTACCAACCTTAGACAGACAGACCTACACAAGCTGGATGCTTGTTACAACAAAATTGCTAAATTTGCCACTGGAACCTCCTACCGCAGCCATCATTGTATCTCCCTTAAAGAATTAAACTGGCTAGAAGTCCCACAACTCCTTCACTTTAATCAACTCACCCTCGCTCATAAACTTTTTAACCACCCCCATAATATCCCTTCCCTTCAAACCCTTCTCCAACCCTATCACTCCACTAAGATCAAGCAGCAAAAATCAACTCACTGTTATCAAAGCCAAAAACTCAGCAGGAGAAGCCATATTTTCATGTACCATATCTAAACTTTGGAACAGTCTTCCACCCTCTATAACTACTCTACCTTCCAGCAGCTGTATCAAGACTGTGCTCAACGTCCACTTAAATTTGCAATGGCTTTGTCGTCATTGTAATCCAGACTAACACCCCCCCCCCACCTAGACTGTTAACCCAACTGTACTACTGCCACTACTAACCACAGTCAGAATTAGCTAGTTGTCTGTGCATACTTTAAAATATTGTCTGACAACTTTGTTACTAATATTATAAACAAGAAACTATCTTAACTTGCAACATTTACTGCATATACTGTTGATAATCAATATCTTGTTAATCTATTAAAGCCAACAACCTGTAATGTTGTTTACTATTGCTGCAACTTTGTAACTCTGTTTATCATGTACATGATGTGGAGCTTTTCTCCCCGGGCATCCGCTGAAAAAGGACCTGCGTCCAGTTGGAATTTCTTGGTAAACAAATGTAAATAAATAAAATAAAATAAAATTGTTACAAGGGTATACATCATGTTTAAATATGACTCTATATAAAACAGTACTGGTAGTTGTTACAATGGTATAAGTCATGTTTAATATGACTCTATATAAAACAGTGCTGGTAGTTGTTACAATGGTATACATCATGTTTAATACGACTCTATATAAAACAGTGCTGGTAGTTGTTACAATGGTCTACATCATGTTTAATACGACTCTATAAAACAGTACTGGTAATTGTTATAATGGTATACATCATGTTTAATAGTACTCTGTATAAAACAGGTCTGGTAGTTGTTATAAGGGTGTACATTATGTTTAAAACTACTCTATATAAAACAGTACTGGTAGTTGTTACAATGGTATACATCATGTTTAATACTACTCTATATAAAACAGTGCTGGTAGTTGTTACAATGGTATACATCGTGTTTAATATGACTTTATATAAAACAGTACTGGTAGTTGTTACAATGGTATACATCATGTTTAATACTACTCTGTATAAAACAGTACTGGTAGTTGTTATAAGGGTATGCAGCTTGCTAATTAAATAGATCTGTGTATACACTACTGATAGCTTAGTAACAATGGTATATATCATGTATAATACCGCTGTATATAAAATATGACTGATAGCTCAGTAACAATGGTATGTATGTATTATGTTTACAGGGCCAACATTTAGTTAACTGGTGCCCTTGACAAAATGTCTGCACAGCGACCCCCCCCCCACAACACCCAGTACCCCCATCCTGGTCTAACTATACCATCCAAATTACTAGAAAAGCTCCCCTACTAGAGAGGTACCCTAGGTGGCTGCCTAGTTGGACTTTGCCTAAGGCCGGCTATGCATGTTTAATACTACTCTGTATAAACACTACTGATAAAGGCTAGTATTTCATTTAGTCTTATAAGAATGCTATACATGTTTTATATA